>NW_010184700.1:109833-124585 GCF_000695765.1 Mesitornis unicolor | reverse complement strand
GGAATGTAAGCATGTTGGTTTTATACGCTCAAAAACATATGCAGCTCACAGTCCACAAATCAAATATGTGGCTACCTATCTGCTGAAATTTGTAGCCACAACTCACATGGAATGCAATGGGGATACGTGATTGGACCTGCAAAACTGAATATCAAATTAGAACTTCACTAATAAAGAAAGTGCTCCTTTGCTGTCAACATGTCTATATGAGAGACTGCTGCAGATGCGGCACACAGTCTTGAAAGGCTGAAAGTTGGGGATTGTAGCCATAGTCTATCTGCATTTTCAAGCCCTGTTTTGCTTTGGAGCCACCTCACATCTGCCAGGAGTTTTCATCACCAGAGAAAGTTCCACTGTATTGCTGCAAAATCCCTCTTGTGCATCAGCTCAAAATGCATCTGCTGATGGATCTACACAAGACTTATGATATTTACACTTTCAGCCCCTGAGACTGCATCAGTAATTTTGGAGAGACAGAGAGTTATATCAGAACTTTCTATCTTAGGAATATGCAGTGGTGAGGGAACACAGTAAATAATCTTCTGAAGTCTTTCTGTAAATGACATTTAAAAATGCCTTTGGGGCAGGGGAGAAAAGACAGAACATTTTTCAAATGCTCCTAAAACTTAGTAACTACCAGTACTTAATTTTAACTATAGATAGGTGCAATGCTGTTTTACACACAACAGAAGATATTCCAAGACTATGGGAAAGAACTATCCATGTACTATCCGTGGGCAGACAGGCTGCATATGCCCTCTGAGGGGAAGCATTCCTCTGGGTTTGCCCATTAACTGTAAATCAAACGTAGGTACGCTGCGAGAGGCCATACTTCCTTCACCTGAATGACACCTATGCTGTGCTCATGGCTGCTGCACTGAGCTGGAGGCTCATTGCAGAGCAAAGGAGGGCCCTCCAGTTTGAGGGCTCACATAAAACATTTCTGGGACTATTCAGTCAACTGCTGTAGGTATCGTAGCTTTCCTTTACAACCCTTAGTGATTGTCTCCTGTTAGATTAATGGACAAGATATTGATGTTTATATTTGTGATAAATGTATACAATTTCAGTTTTAATCCAACCTCCTTATTTTAGCAGTAGCATTCAACATACACAATTGCACAACATGCTTCTTTTTTATGTCTCTCCAAAAAGAATTCTCTATGCTATGTATACCAAGGTCCCTTTTCTCAGTCTACTAAGCCATAAAAAAGGAAGAAATATTTATTTTATGAATGAAATAAGATTAAATCAGAGTGAGATAACAAGAATAGCTATGCAGCCTGTTTTCCTTGGGGCAGCCATCAGTCCAGTGGTGCTACCCAGGGTACGAACTGCTGCTCATTTCTGCAGCAGCCCAGAGACCTTCACTGCAGGAAGGTGGGACAAACTTGGTGTGGGATATAAATTATTTGTCACACTTGTTAGGTGTAAATGAACATGAATAGTGGGAATACCTCTGTCTTCAGAAAAGAAAGTGCTCTCACTGTGTTCTCTTTTACAGCTCGTACAGAGCTGTGTACACACAACCATTGCTGCCTCCGCACCTCCTGATGTATATGGCTTTGCTTTGACTTCTTGCCTGCCCTCATTATTGCGCTTAGGTGATGCACTGGCAGGACACTGCATTGTCTGGTCCTTCTCCAGTGGTACCTGTCACTGTGACCCTGTCACTGACCCCAGGCACTGTGATGCTCCTGCCCTATCCATTATAAGTTCACTGAAAACACATGTCTTCCCAGAGTATATCTGAGACAGCAGAAGAGACTGTAGATGTGCTTGCACACATGCAGATGTTTGTATCTGTGTGCAGGTACACAAATACATGACTATCTTTCCATATAAATTCCTGAATAAATTAAACGTATGGTAATCTCCAAACAGCGATTTTCACTTCCCAGTTTTAATTGGGCTATTGCCTATTTAGATGCTAAGCACTCCAGGACTGGAACATCATCTTCACATTGTCTGCAAAATGTTTAGCACTCTATTGGGATAACTGTGGAATAATAAAAATGTTAATGACCTAAATTCTAATGTGACTGTTATACAGGGATCAAATATTAACAAAAAGGAATACATGGTCAGCCAAGTCCTTTCTGGTTTTAACACACACAATTCAATTCAGATAACATCTTTTTGTTCCTTGTTTTGTGTAACACAATTAAACACAAGCGGCTAATGTTACTTAAACAGATTTTATTGTACTAGCAATTAAGAAGATAAAAATTGATTTTTCAAGTGAGGCTAGCCTTTATGATTTTTGATGGCTAAAACCAAATCAGGGCAATTATACATCAGGCTTGCTATTTCTGCAATTAAAAAGCTGGCACATAGCTGGTCTGATGGACATTCAGCATTGCCAGATCTCTGTTATGGGTAATAAATCATTCATCTTACGTGTGCAGAATCAGCAAGATCCCTTAAACAAACTTAATTGCTCTTGCACTATCATTATTGTCATTATTTTGATGATGTCTATATATGTCATTATTGGACATGTCTATATTAATTAGGCCATGCCACTTTGCCCTGAGGGTAATGTAAAACCACCAAAGAAAATTACTATTGCCAGAGGTCTAAAAATCCAAGCAGGGAGAAGGTAGGGGAGGCAATGGGTGTGTATCTGAGGGCAGGAGAGCTGCTGGGATGCTGTAATAGGTATCTCCAGGTGAGGCTGCAGCCACTGACTGAGCTATCAGGTGATGCCTGAGGTTGACCACTTGGGTGAGAGGGACATGGATCTGCCAGAGGGACAGGTTACTGGAAAATGATCGCCAGCCTGTAAATATGTGTCAAGTAACTCCATGGTCACTGCTTCTTATAGGTCAGTAATTTGGTATTTGCCCCCCTTGCTAGGTTGATTGTGACAACCCTTAGACCTTTGTTGAAATATTTGGTCTTGAAATTACTTCTGAAGATTAGCTGTAAATCAGTGCATGGCCTCCCATTTTACAGCAACTTTATAGACTGACATTTCATTTCATCGCATACTGAAATGAACGTGAAATCTTCTGACTATGTGTATAAAACAAGAGATGTGCTGAAAGCTTTGTCTCTGAGGCAAAGCTCAGCTTTTTGACTCCCAAAGAGAGGGTGGGATCTCTCCTACCCGAACAGGTGAGGGCTTGTCTACCCCACTGCTAAAGAGAGGTACACAATCTTTATTTGCTCCCTTTTTGTGAAAACTTTGTCCAGCCTTGCCAAATTCCCTGAAAGGTATCTATAAAATTTCATTTATTAAGTATTTCTGGTTTTTTATGGAAGTAGAAAAATCCTTCAATTTCTGGTGTGATTAATACTCTCGTATATGAACCTTGCACCTATTGACCTACAATGAATTGCAAAATCTTTGTTCTGTTACATTCTTACTAGAAATTTTGCTAGAGTATCTGTGAATTGGTTTTGCTCTGTCCCCTGCATGAGCAAAGGTCGCAATGCCACCAGAGCCTGTTACTTTTCATTGCTTTTCACAAAACTCCTACTGTTTTGCCAAATTCCTCAAGCCAAATATCATGCTTGGAGGCTGCCATCACCACAAGAGCCACTTCTGACCTTGATTCTGCTTTTTACCTCTGAATGTGGTATAAAATCAAGGCTGTCAAAGTCAGTTGCTTACACAGGGATCAATAATATAAACAAAAGGAGAAAATAAATTCACCTCTACCTGATGCTTGGTATACAGCCTAAATATATTTTCCTTTGAGGACGATATGTAAATAAAGATAGCTTTAATTTTTAATAGACATTTAAAACTTCTTCAAGGGGAGCATTAGAATGCCTGAGGCTATTCCTTTTTTATTTTGAAATTTGAAATATTTATGTGTAACTAACACAATTTTTCTCCAACCACAGGATACAAACATACTCTAACTGGGGGTTGTTTCAAAACAAGGTCATATAACTACCCCAGTGCTTCCCAGAGAAGCATGTTCTTCCACCGCCCAAAACCAAAATTTGCACTATTTGTCACAGCAGTGGCTGACAGCTGGGCACTGAGTCACACAGAGATTGAGAACATCTCTTACATCTGTGCTAGGTGAGGGGTGGGTTTTGCTGGCAGACCCAAAGGATGCAGTGTGATGAGTGTCTGGCTCTGCAATCACAGCAGCAGAGCACTGGGCACCGAGAGGTGCTGTGTGAGTGGAAAATGAGTGACACGATCTGACACGAGCTTGGATGAAATTATTTTCCTATAGGCCCCATGCAGTATTCTCTAGTAACATCCAGATACCCAGAGGGTGAGGAGATGAAAGATATTTAGCTGCTTTAAGGTTTCTTTTTCTACAGGATCTTACCTTCTCACTGCCTGTTTTTTAGCATGCACAGCAAAGGAGCAGGGGGCTGGCAGAAGTCAATTTCCTTCAGTTCACAGACCCTGATCAATTCCTTGGGCAGATCGACCATATGTGTGTTCTGTGGATCCCATAGCAGTCACATTATAGAGCCTTTGTCATAACACTTTCAAGTAAAGGAGCATCTCTCTACTCTTACTGCTCTCTTTTACTGTAAGTAGTAGCCCTCAGTACTGAATCTTGTGTATTTCTACTTAAAATCTGTTTAGAAAGCTCTAAATGATGACAAAGCATCTTTCTAATTTTTTCCTTCCAAGCAAACAAGGTGTTTTGTTTGTCTCACAATAAAATGTTTTTTATTCATATCCCTAAAATGTCAGGGTTTGATGAGTCCAAAACTGATTTTTTTCCAGGACACAGAATGAAAAGATTGAGTGGTTCTGACTGCTTTGGTCTCTAGTAGGAGCAAAGAAAAAACTAAACTTGCTCAACACAGGAAATCTAGCCAAGCTGCAATAAAGACGAGGAAGAAGTGGCACTTTTCTAAGGATTTTTCCTGGGCCAAATTATAACATATTTTGTAAATGTTGGGAAAGTAGTACTCCTGAAAGTCAGAAGGTCAGTCTTTCTGATGAGTGCTGGCTTCTTACCACTGTGCCACCATCAGGCACAAACAACAGATATATTTCTCCTAAAATCATTCTCATTGTTGTAAGAAACAAACCATTTTCAGCTCAGCTTGAGATAAGCACTTGAAATTTTAGTCCAAATTACTGTTTTGGAAACAATAGTGGGACATTTGGGAATTTGGATAAGGTAGTTACATGACACTGGGTGGCATATTGTTCATTCACTAGACAGAAACATTACTCTGAAAAACACACAAGCACAGATTTAGCTCAGTTATTTAAATGGGGGGAAAAGTTTTTCTTGTCCATCCTAGATTTTGCAGGATGCTGCTGTCTGGAAGATGTGTATTGTATATGCACCCAAAGGTAACCCACACTCAGGTGTGGAGACAAACATACACACTGGTTACTGGTGATGTGTCTTTCCCGATGTTGGTAGACGCAAAGTGCTGAGATGCTGCCAGGTGCTGCAGTGCTGTCCCAACTCCTGTTTAAAGCATCTGTGTGGTTCCCCTGTTCCCAGCTGATCTGATTGTGCCCACATGCTGGGACCCGTCCTGAGCAGTTTGTGCTGCAAGTCTGGAAACCCTTCAATGCCTATGCAGAGGATGGGACAGATGACCCCAGCATAACCCTTTCACTTACCCGTTCTCACCTTTTGGGGTCTGCAGTCCAGAAAGGATCCCTATCCCTCACACTCACTGTAGATCTGGAGTCCTAATTTGAAATTTCAGAGGCAGAACTTGCTAACCAGACTCAGCTTTTCAGCTGCCGAGGCATGCCATACTGGCAGAAAGGCATTAGTCTGGTTTCCAGGGTCTCAGCACAGTTTGACCATGACAGTCTCCAGCATAAACACATCTGCTCTGAGTGTGCTAGACACACGAATGTGGATTTTATTTTGTCTGCTTGTTTAGGTCCAGAAAGACACATCCTTCAGAATTTTTCACTTTGGGCTGCTCTCCTTTAGATGGCACTGTTACCACTTTCAAGAGCAGCTGCTGCTGGCCACTTCACTGAACAGGGCTGAAACTTGGCCAGGGCTGTCATTATTACAGAGCTAACAAGCCAGACCAGGTCAGGATTGATCCAAGTCAGGGGGAGCCGTTTCTGATATTTGCTCTAAAAAGTCTTCATGGTATTCTCTTGACGGTATCACTTCAGCTCCTGCCAGTTAGTTGTTCACTTCTGAGTATCCCTCATAGCACAAGGGTTGTATTGATGTGATGAACTTCCAACATTGAGGACAAACTCAATCTGCTCCTCTTCAGAATAAGTGTAAAGCGGTTCACAAAGTCAAGAGGAGCCATGCATGCCTATCTGAGAGCCTTAACTAATTAACCTGCTAATTAAATAATAATTAAAAGCTGTCTACAGGTGCTGCAATCGTTACTTTTCATAACTAGCTAAATGCTTATGTCAGAACCACTGCTTTAAATTGTTTTGTCCACTGCCTCAGTCATCACAGAATCACAGAATCTTAGGAGTTGGAAGGGACCTCGAAAGATCATCCAGTCCAACCCCCCTGCCAGAGCAGGATCACCTAAACTAGGTTGCAGAGGAATGCATCTAGGCGTTATCACCTACTTCGACTGCCCAGGCTTTTTCACAAGATAGCAAATCGGTTTAGCTGTCATTTAATGGGTCTGTATTAAGTACTGCTATTTAATGTGCATTCCTTGTGCCTATTAAATTAATCTTGCCTGTCAGGAGCACCAAAGTAGGATCGTCCCCCTGCTTAGCAGAGCAGAACTGCCACTTGGACAAATCAACCCCAAAATTTTCTGGAATAAGGCCCTACCTTGTTCCTGAATGAGTGTTATTCCCTTGCCAAACTGTGGTTCTATTCAGACCTCAACCATTTTGCCTGCAGGCTTCTCAGAAGTAAACACACACAGTTATTATTTTTATAATGGGAAAAGTTTCTTTTTCCATGCTGCCATAACTCAAAGCCAGCCAACGCAATTTTGCTCAAGCTTTCAAACAATAATCTCAGAAAATGTCTACAAATTGTATTTTTGAATGACTCTCAAAAACTTGGAAGTCTGTGTCTATGTTGCAAGACAACAGACTGCCCAATTTTGCAACCACTTGAGTATTCCCAGATCATCCCACTACATGTAGGCTCTAAACTTGAGCATTGAATTTATAAGTGCAGCAGCCTTAGGCCTCCCTGGAGGACTCAGTTGAGACAGGTAAGTGCCTCGAGCAGAAATTCAGATCTTTGGTGCTGTATATAGTCTTCTGGAAGTGCTCACTGGCCTCCCTTCACTAAAAATGGAGTCTAAAGCAACCAGAGTAACCATATTCCTAATATAGGTATCAGATCTGAGTGTCTAATGTATACCTGCTGGGCTCACACTGGCTGGGCAGCTCATCACCCAGGGAAGCCAGGGGTGCCTTTGGCTGGAAGGGGTCCATGCTACATGGCTCCCAGCAGTAAGCAGTAAGACATAAGTGTCCTGTACCGCACCAAAGGGTGATGTGCAGATATACACACTCCAGAGCAACCAGGCAAGCCCCAAAGAGACTGACATTCAGGCTGAACGCAGGTAAATGGGTCCAGCAATGGATCTGAAAAAGGTCTACATCTAAACCTGCTAAAGTCTGAAGACTCTTAAATTCCACAAGTATAGTATTTTATACCTCTAAGCCCTCCAAGCACTCAGAGGAGTACTACTGCAAACCCCCACCTGGCCTGATAATGCAGAGGAGCTGAGAAGATAAGGCACAGCTATGCCCATCCAAGATTTGAAGAGGACTCTATTAAATAAAGTCCTCTGAGGTGTCCAATTTAGGAGGTATCCTCAGGACAGATCTAACATGCACTAACAGGATCAGAGTAATCTCAAAGCTCAACTGCGGCAGCTGTTCTCATTTAAAACACATCCAGAGGAGACGAAGGACCTATGCCCAAGCTTCAGCAAATTGTGAATGATGCATGAGATGAAAAATCTCTCCCTAGTGGACAATGCATAGACAAAGCTGAGCAGACACTGCTCTGCCCTTTTTTGTTTCCCTCTGCTTTAATCAAGGACACTTCACAGTCAGTTCCAAAAAAATAGCAAAAAAAAAAAAAAAAAGAAGAAAATCTTTAGAAATGCCCATCAAGCCCAGAAATGTCAAAACTAAAGAAAAATAGAGGGGGAAAATCCCCTGGAAAGTTATTTAAAATATTTAGTACTTTTTAAAAAATTCCCTGTTTTTTTAAAAAAGCTCCCTCCCAGCAAAATCATCTCCTACTTGGTGAAAATTGTGAAGTATGGTACTTGTTCAAAGGTTCAATTTGTTCAAACCTTTCCCCCTAAAATAACAAAATAATCGAATAAAGTTTTTCAGAATTTGTAAGCACTACTTGAATCTGTCTTTTGTTTTTGTTTTTTTTTTTGTTTTCTCTCTCCCATTTAATGCTGAAAGTTTACTCTCGTCTCTTCCAAAAATAGACAAACAGGCAATCAAGGATATTATCCAAACCTTGGGTCCTACTGCTGGTGATCAGTTGGGACCGCAGCTTTACCTTGGATGGTATAAAATACATGGGCATCAGGTGAACCAGGTCTGGACCTCAGACCTCAGCTAGATTTCCCAGACCACTAAATGGCTTTAGAAACAAGCAATACCTACAAGTCCCTCATGGTTACTGTGGTCACCTTTTAAACTTTACTTATTTGGTCTTGGGTTTAGTGGATAAATAAGCTTCTCTAATTATTGACAATATTTTCTTTGTGTTCTCTATACGAGCGGAATGTAATTTCCTAAATGCTGAGATAATGTTATTCTAACATCTTCAGGAACTGGCACCTCTGTAACAGGGACCATTCTCCCTGATCTGTGGTAAGCAGGAACAGTAGATAAGTACTGTGAGAAAGCAAATCTTTTCCTTCATTCAGCACCTATGACTGACTAAAGGCACGGTCTGTTTTTACATTTGTTTGCAAGTATCAGTATCTTTATAGTTACAATATAGTTACATTTTCCATTCCAGCTGTAGTGGTCAGGGACTGGGACTTCTAAGTTTCTGCATCTGTGTCACTCCTAAAAACATCTTGAAATCCCTCTTGCTTGTGACAAACACTTCAGTCACAATTTTTCCTCTTCCAAGTTCCTGCACTTTGATTTTCAAATACATGGCATCAAATTATAATTACCTTCTCACAATAACAGTTGCAAAGAAATTACATGCTTTGCTCTCAGGAACAAAGTTTCAATGACTGTGTAATAAATTTGGACAAGTGACTGGTGTAAAGCCAAAGTATCTTTCCAGTGGTAAAAAGTACCCATTGCACTTACCTGAGTGAAAAAGTGCTGTGTTGTTATAGCAAAGACATCAAAGCCACAGCTGGCTCTTTTAAGCTCATCTCGAATATTCCTTAATTGCCGGGACTGCTCATCATACTTTTCCTTCAATCTCTGAACAAACTGCTTTTCAGCTTCTCGACTCTCTCCTGGTTTGGGGGACAATCCGTTCTTTGGAGTGGCTGGCCTTTGCTTGGGATGTCCTACAAAGGAGAGAAGACCATCAGGGTTACTTACTTCATATGTATGAACATGACCTTTATGTGTTTCTATGGCCTTTGAGACTCAGCCCTATAAAAGAAAAAAATCATTCACACAGATCCGTAATGACTTTCAAACTGAGAAAAAAAAAGCAAGAGCACAGCAAAATATGTTTCCCTAGGGGATAAAGCTCAAAACTTTGTAACAGTCATCTCACCTCAGGCTCTGAGCCTGAAGGTCTACTATGAGTTGAGGAGAGCTCTCCTAAGAGTGTCTTACTGAGAACTGAGGTTGTTAGAGGGAAGATTCATCTCACCCATGTTAGACATCTACAGGAATAGAGGCCTGCATCTTGACATGTGATGTGGACTCTCCTGAATGGCAGTGAGAGAAATGGGCATTTCCAGGTTGAGATTCACCTTATCCTGTTGTGGATGTGAAAAGCAGTTGGATGACCTTTACACTCTACACATTATTTCTTTGGCCACCTGAACTCCAAGCTTGGTGACTTGAAAGAGGTGCCAGATTTCCTTTTGCCTCCAAAAGGGACAGTGTGGGGCTGGAGTTGTCCTTCCCTGAATGCAAACACACCAAACTGTTGCTTTTTAGCTCATTCCTGAATACTGGCCAGGAATCTCTGGTTGTCTTCCTCAGCTCCTCCCATTAGTCCCAAGCTTTTAGTCTAGGAGCTAGAGTAAATAAGGGAGAAAAAATAGAGTCAGACACCTTGTTCCCATGTGTTACTGAAGATGGCGGACATTGGTCTGTATACAGATTAAAAACGAACATTTCTGTGTTAGCAGAAAGGACTGGATATGCAAGAATCTGAAAAAAGGTTATCTTGTATTTTTATTGTCTTGTAGTATACAGTTCCTGAAAAACAATACAGAAACAATGTCTCCAACCAGTCCTCAGCAACCAATGTAACAGGGGATGGTCTTCTGCCATGGATACTATCTATGCCTTTCCTAAAAACCAGAAGAATCCTTCCACAGAGATGCATCTGATGGTATGAGTTTGAGCCAATTTGTGAAGTAGAGCATTGTTCCAGAGGCAGTTTTCTTAGATGTGTTTAGATATTTTAGATCTTTAAGACTGTGTCCTGGGTGTGCAAATGAATCCTTAGGGCAATTTTACTAGGTCAGGCAGGGAAGCAGTATGGCTTTGCCAGAGCAATACTCCAAGAGCATGTTCCTACTTTTTCAGATGCCCGGCTTTTGTGGAGCTATTGGGAGCATATCTTCCAACCTTCTCGGCTAAGTTCTGGCTCCAGGCTAAGCTTAGACGGAGGTAGCTCCAGCAGAGATGCTCCCTCACATCTACATGTATCTCATGCTGCAACTGCAAAGAGACACAAGTGCAAAACAGCCTTTGGAACAATTTGTGCCCATGACTTGCATTTGCAAAGAGGAATACCAGATTTCACAACATGTCAGGACTAACTTCATGATGTGACATAAGTAACATAATATGGGAAGTTAGAATCAACTTTCTGTCATTAAGAGAGTGCAACCAGCTATAGCTATTGCTCTCTATCAGTTTTCTTGTCAGTTAAAGCCTGTACACCTTTTTGTGTCGGAATTACATTTTCTTTCTTTCATTAATTTAAAAGGACTCTTAACTTGTCAGTAGGTATTACCACAAAATAAGAAATTCGTAAAAGCAACAGCCACAAATATCTGTCTTTTTAGTATAGAAATCTTGTGTTATTTAGACAGAATGGTGGTGTTACAACAGAAGGCACAGAGAGAGGTGTAGGGGGAAGCCCTTGAAATCAGTCCAGATTTAATTAAAACAGAAACCTACCAGGTTGTTTTGTCTTATATATTTCTAGCTTTCCTGTGCATGGGAACACTTGAAGTGTACATTTCTATGTTGTCCTTGTCAGTGTTTTAAGCTGTCCTTGTAAATTAAACTGTGCTATTCTCCTCAGGGGCAAATCTGAATTTCTTGGTTCATTTGGGTCTGAAAAGCAGCTTACTAAGCTTGTTCTGCCATCGAAGTCTCTTTTCTGTTGCTCTGCACAAAACAGGGTTTATATTAATGATACTGATCGTGATCATGAATGTCCCTTTTGCTGATAGTGGGACCAGGGGGACAGACTCAGTGTATACTGAAATCACTGACCCCTTTGATCTGCTTCAAAACTCCCAGATCTTTTTTATCTACCTAAGTGTTTGAACTAAGGAGACATAACAAGTATATGCTCATAATTAACAGACTCCATGAGGACTTAGCTGGGGAATGCAATTTATTTGCCTTTTACCAACATTGTGGTAAGAAAAGTGAGGAAATTACTTTGAGAGTATTGATAACAAGCAATCTGTAGAGTGCCAGATGTCAGAAAAAGATGGCACCATCCCGCAATGGGGTGGAAGAAGAGTACCTGCACCTCTGTACATCTGTTCCTATACCCAGATTTCATGAAAGGTATTGCATCAGTAGATAAAATAAAGATTCCTACAAGACTCTGCAGCCCAAAATGCCCTTGCAAGTCTTCAGGAGGACTGATTCAAATGCTAAAGATCAAATTCAAAGCTAAAATATAAATAAATGTATTATAGTAAAAAAACAGCACTGATTAAAAGGAACTGCATGTGAGGAGGCCAGTAACAGAGGAGAAACAACCTAGAAATGACACTCAGAAATTTGAGAACATGATCCATGCCTGCTGTGGTGGAGTTACCTGGCAGACACATGCTCTCCTATCATAAGCTGCAAATGCCACATGTGATCCTGATGGAGGAAAGGCTGTGCTACTGCCCCTCGGCCCCAGCTACACTCACTCCTTGCCTTGTCTCATGGCTGCTTTGATTATTTTGTGCAGTTGTTAAATAAGTGAAAAGATTATCTGTCTTTATCACTTTGTTACTGCTGTTGTTATTTCAAAGAATGCTAAAGGCTACTCTAAAAAAATAAATGAAGATGAGGTTTATTTTCCTATTTGATCCTTAAAATGAGAAACAATTTTAGGTTGCTATAATTTTAGACAATCAAGCTTAAGAAATCCTAAATCAGTCTGACAGAGAGGGGGCTGTGACTCAACCTCCCATGAGAATGAAGAAAGCTTTGAGCCCTCATTAATTGGATATGCCAAAAATTGAAGCCTTGAAAATCATTAAGTCACCCATGGAAATGCAGTAAGAAAACACTAACACACAGTATAAATATGCTTGTGTTTCCTTCTGCTTTCTAATTCCAGCAGAAGCAAATCAGCTGTGCTGCAACATGCTGTCGCAGCCTCAATCACTGCTGGTGCTTAAACTGGACTCCCACTGTTATAAACGCTTCTGAGCTGCTGGTCTGGCACTCTGTGCAACAAATTTTACTTTGGATCTCTCATGGTGATCTCATCAGGTGCAAAATAGCTTGAAAATTACATGATTCAGAGGACAGTGTTAAGTTCATCTTTTTACCCTAGTTATTTAGTAAGGAGAAGAATTCTGAGTCCTGTTAGTGCCTGGGAAGATTAAATTTCATCTTCCCTTTTCTTGTTTTTGTTGTTTGGGAAGGAGAAGGATAGGGATTGAGTTTAGTAAACATGAAGAGACTCTTGATGCAAGTTATAGGAGCCAAAGAGCTGTTCTATGTTTTATATTTTACCATCAAATCAAGAAACATGGGTTTCTACCCCCCATAATTATAACTCAAGCATCATATAGCTGTAGAAATGATATTTAAATTATTTAGATAGAGTCTGAAAAATGAGGTAATGGAGCAGAGGATAAACTGCAAGTACAATAAAGTCAGTGGGACCATGCCCACTCATTTCAGAAGCATTCAGATCAGCGAAACATCAGTCTTACAAATGCCTTTAGCTACCTGATACATTTTTTAATATACACTTAAGATACATAAATAGAAAAAAGTTCTCTTCATTCTACTAAATAAACAAAGGTATTGTTTAGGAATGCTGAAACTCTGTGTTTGTGCTCAATATTGAGGGGTAATAGTGCCCCAATAACTCTGAAGGTTATTTCTATAGATAAGCCCTTTTCCAATTATGCATAGAAATAGCCCAGGAAATTTAGGGCCTCTGTACAACAGTAAGAGCAGATTCTGAGAAATATACTGTCACTCCAGGTAATTGTCTGAGGTGTCTTTTATTTCACTATATCTATCTTTTCTCTTTTTATATAAGGAAATTATAATGATAAATAAAAATGTTCATGTGTCCTTAAACATCTAATAGCAACAACTCTTTGTTTTGAAGGAGACATGATTACAGGGTTGTAACAAAGAAAACATAAGTTTATTCAGCTTATGCATGGGTATGACAAAGCCTGTTGTACTCAGAGCCAGCTTAATGAACCTTGGACATAATCAATCTTCACTTAACGAAAGCAGGTCTCAGATTTTAGTGTGTTAACAAGAAATGCAAAATTAACAAGTTTAAATCTTCCCTGAAACAGTGCTTTTGGGTTCATAAATACCTGGTGAATGGACCTTGGTGGCTGTTACTGCTGATCTCTTAGGGGATGAGACAGCTGGTCTGTTAGTATCCTGATCTTTTTGTACTTCTTTCTTCTGACCTGTTTTAGAAAAAAAAATAAAGGTAGAAAGAAACCTGGTTTATAATTCTGTTTGCAATTGTGCAGAACTATGCCAGTAAGATACACACCACACTGGCAAAATGTAAGTATTTCACCAATACACATCCTGGGCTTCAGACAGGATGATGCTACGCATTACTTCTATGTTGGATGGCAACCTGTCACTTCTGTAAGCATGACAGTGTGTTTGTGGCTGAGCTGACATGCACAGCACTAAAGAAGGTCAGAAGAAGGCCTTACACACTATCTTGGTTCTCCAGCCATCTGCACAGTGACAAATGCTGTTAAGGTACAAACAGCTACACAGGTAGCCCATCCTATCTGTTCTGAGCTCTCTGTTCTCTCTCTTTACCTTGCTGTGCCTCAGCCAAGGATCTTCTGGGCTGGAGGAGAAGCTGAGCAGGACTGTGCAAAGCTGACTTAAGTTACCTGCAGGGCCTTGCTCTAACAACTTTTTCCACACGTCAGGAATCTACCATTTCTGATGACCAGCTTTTCCAAGAGAGTCTCATACAGATAAGAGGCAGGCTTCTGCAGAATCAGAAGCAGGCAAGATGTGTCAGGTCAGTGCTGGATCCCAGATAGTAGAGTGGGTCTCTGCCTGTGCAGTAAATCAGGCAGGGCCAGCAGCACATCCAGTGCACAAATCCAGTGTGCCAATGCAGGACACAACAGGGCCATATCATTGCCTTGCTGCCCCCAAGGCTGAACCAACACCTGGTTCGTGCTCATCTACGACTCAGGCATGTGCCAGGCTGCTGACTCTCCTCTCCTCTCC
>NW_010184700.1:106520-109725 GCF_000695765.1 Mesitornis unicolor | reverse complement strand
ACTCTCCTCTCCTCTCCTCTCCTCTCCTCTCCTCTCCTTTCCTCTCCCTCTCCTCTCCCTCTCCTCTCTGTTTGTAGCTCTCCAGATAAGTCCTGACCTCTGCATTTATCCTTTTGTCTGCAGCCACTAATTCTTTCCACTGAGAGCACAATGTCCAAGAGCTCTTGAGTTATGATCTCCAGAAACTTTGTGCTAGCCTTTCCTCTTCCTTTAATCTTGCAGTGGGAGGCAACTCAGTGTCTGGTATTATTCCTCCCACCACTGGAGCTCTCTGGTTAGGGGCTCAGGATGATCTGTCAGTCGTCCAAGCTCTGCAGTCATTGGCTGCCTCTTGTACTGGGGAGATAAAGCTTCAGCTGAAAGACAGAATGGCCACCCAAGTTCAGCTCACCCCTTCTGCCCACCCACAATTCCCACCAAAATAGCTGTGGGGACCATGCTGAGTGCAGTAACATGAAAGCCCTGCCTTGCTGGTTTGCCCATGGTGTGACAGTCACAGCCACAGGGTTTCATGCAGAAAACACTCACCAAAGATGAAGGAAGAGAAAGAAAAAGCAAATCCCTGAGACATTAATGTATTAATGTATTTGCTTTCCTTTTTTAACATTAGTGTTTGTTGGGGGTCGCATTTTAGCCTGCAGGACTGTGTCACAGCCCCTGGATATGCAGGAAAAAACCAAGAGATTTAAGAGATTAAGAGATTTAACTGCTTGTCATAAGGGAAAAACAATGTTTGCCTTATTAACTTCCACTTGTCTCACGAGTTCGTTCATGGATGTCTTGTAGGAAAATGTCCCACAGAATCTGAAGTGTCTGAAGCAGGAAAAAGAAACCGTATTCTTTTAGTGGTGCTTAAAGACAGTGGAGGTCTGAAAACTAACATTATGTTTCATTTTGCTCAATGCAAATGTGATCTGGCTATTTTAACGATGGAGGAAAGTGACGATTTTATATGGGCATCATAATCTTCAGTGACATTTACTGGATGACTAGCTTCACGTCCTCTTCAAAGCCACAGCTACACACAGTTGCAGTATCAGCCTTTTTTTTGATGCATCATTCCCCCTTCCACTTCTGTCTGCATCAGGACTTACAAGTAGTGAGCTGCAGACACAGCATTTGCCATGCACCAGAAGCCAAGCTTCAGATTTTCTAGCACCATCTCTCAGCATTTGCTTGCAGAGTGCTTCTGCGAAGAGCACCCGCACAAGCCTTGTGTCCAACCATGCGCAGGAGGATGGCACAGGAGAAGGCCGAACACCCTCTTTGACTCTCACTGTTCAGAGGCAAAATGCACCATCAGTCAGCAGGGCCTGGTAAATACTGAAGTCATCTCCATACTTTTACTTTGATCCAAACTGCTGTTTGTAAACTGGATGTGTTGAGGCTATGATTCTCGTTTGGTTATCAATACTTCTCACAGTGAAGTGACTGAGGATATAAATTTCCCGTGTCTGCCACCACACTGTACTTTACTACAAAGCAGGACATAGAATAAGATTATGGTGCCATTTCATTACTAAGGACCAAGTGAAAGCAACCTGAGATGGGAGCTGTGAGGCAAAATCAGAACCTATCTTATAAGGTATAGTTTATATGGTTACAGATTCAAGCATTGGTTTTTCATGGCAATGAAGCCTTGGGTTTCCTGTGGTTTTCAAAATAAAAACATGATGCACAAATGGGCCATATACCAAGCTCCTCTGTAAATTTCTCTATGACAAATATCAAACACAGACAGTGGAAGGGAAAGTGTGTTTTCCTTATGCTTTCAGCAGTAACAAGGGGCATATAAATACTTAACTGCTTTTGTTTTTGAGAAGTTTTCAATAAGAAACACCTGACGAATTAGTTCAGCCTCTTAACCTTAAGCACAAAGTGAAGAACAATTCTCCACTTAGAGCTCAGTTGAAAGAAAAGAGAGCAAAGAAGCACAGTGAGCACCGTGGTCTGCAGAGGGCAAGGCAAGGTCTGTGGAGAGTAGTGAGTCACACACAGGAGCGGATGGCAGTGCCCGTCAGGGACAGCTGCACAGGAGATGTTGGTCTTAGAAGCTGGGAGATCAGCAGAGCAAGCCCGAAGCAGGCTGTGAGCAAAGGTGCAAATAGATATCTTGGCAAGGACAGAAGAGTAGGATTAATAAGAAGGAGAAAAAACATGGATAACCACCTTCCTTCAGGTAACAAGATCAGGAGAGGTCCTAAGATCTGGTAGGGGTGGCAATATAGCAACCAGAGAAGCAAGGAGAGGTTGTGCAGCAAGGGAAGAGACAGTGCACAACACAGCTCTGCTGGGAAGGGGCTGGGGAGAGGGACATGTGGAGCCAGTGATTATTTGGCTTCACCTCCATAAGCAGAAAGGTCTTGGTGGCCACTCTGTGGCCATTCTCAGCAGGTGGAAATTTAGGAATCACGTAGCAGGCAAAAGAAAGGACAGTCGGCAGGAGCAAACTGCTATTGCTCTGCTAAGCTCATCACCCACAGGGAAGTCTTACGGGAAGAGCCATCCCTGGTATGAAACCTCAAATAAGTGCTTGTGCTGAATGTTTTTCTAAAAACAGGGTTTGTTCTTTCTCTTCTCTTTGAAACAACAGCTATTAGTTGGTTAAAAGAGAAACATTCAGAAAACATGTTGATTTCAAGAGAAGTTCCCACAGGGAAAATTAATTTCTGAATTTTTCGTTTCACAGACATCTAGAATTTCAGGTTTAAAAACATCTGTAGGAGACCATTGGCGTGACGATCAGCATAATGCTGTACCACAGGCTATTGCACAGCGGGAGCTTATACAGTTGGATCTTTTCTACCTCACAGTGTATTAGAAGTATCTCAAAGGTTATAATGTACATAAAAAGTTTGATGCTCCAACTCAGGAAACAAGGCAAACATTTCAGTCATTATTACATGTAAATATATAGATGTAAATACCCGAATACATGTAAAACCTCAAATAATACTTTTTCAATATGGATTGTGAGATGTCAAAAGGTGCTGTGCATAAAATAATAAAGAATAAGTAAAATACAATTATAAAAGGAAATTGAACACCACACACGTATATTTCTCAACCTGTACAGTGTTCTAATTTTGTTCTAAAGCTGTCTTTTAAAAAGTATAGTAACTCTGACCTGAAACAAAATTTACTTCAAACTCTTAGTGTTATGCCCACAGGCTGGAAATATGGAATTCCAACTAGCTCTGTGCTA
>NW_010184700.1:99525-106489 GCF_000695765.1 Mesitornis unicolor | reverse complement strand
ACCTTTATCCCTGCTGGCTCTTAGCACTGAGCCTCTCACCAAAAGGCTCCTGGCAGAGCAGGAACCACTTCTAACTTCCAGGCTTCCAGGAGCAGCCTCCAAGGCTCTGCCAACCCTCTCCACTATGGGACCTCATGGAGTAAGAAGTTATCTTTCCAGTAGCCAGGAATCAAAGCCACAGACTACTAATTTTTACAATGGATTCACATTCTGTTTAAGGTTACAAATCTTCCAACATTTCTTCTCTTTTAAAAGCAATATTTATATAGAAAATGTTATTTCAGGCCAGAAGACAACTCTAAGAATAAACAGTCGCTTGCGTTTTCTACTGATGTGGTTACAGCACTTGCTTTTGAAAAATGCATCCAAATGCACCATTCGGGAGAGGCATTTACATTTCCTAATTAACACACACAGCTTGCTTCAAACCAAACAGAAGGAGAAAAGGCAAAACCATTAGAAATACAAGGCAAAACACTCTCTACGTTAAATCATTAATTCAGCAATCACTTGGAAGAGCAGACAAAGCCACTTCTCCATTTCCCCATCACTGCTGAACTGCCTAGGAGCCAGAGCTAAATACCCCGTATCTGAGACATCTTCTCAAGAGCTGCTGCAGAATCAGTGCTCTTATTTGCCTGTACCTTTCCGAGTCTTTAAAAACCAGTGCAGTGGAGTAAGCTTAAATTTGCTTTCACACTTCAGACTGAAAACATGCTAACAAATCACACATTGACTGTTTATTCCAAACCAAATCTTAACATGCTACAGACATTATTAACAATTCAGTGGAACTGGCTGTGTTCAGTTGGGTTCCAGCTGTTCCCAGGTGTATTTTATAAGTTAACTAATGCAGTCTGCGGGTTTAAAAAATCCCAAGAAAGTGTTTTCAGCCACTCACAGATATAGAAAGCCACTTGGAGTTTTCTCCTGCCTTTCACCCTGATACCCACAACTACTTGTGTCCTTGGTGAGTAATGACACATCCATACATGCATTGTTTGAGACAAAATGAGCAAAGCTGGAAGTATGATGGATTGTGAAGAATAAGAGCAGTTGACTTCTCTCTAGAGACTCTCTACTTCCTGTGATTTATGAAACACTGAAAGACAGCGAATAAATAAGTAATATAGAAGAAGGTCTACTCATTTGTTAAATTAGAAACTGCTAATACTGAAGCTTTTCTCTTTCCTTTTAAATTTGTTTCAAATTTAAATTCAGTCTGATCAGAAAAAAGAAGGACAAGGACTATTTCACTGACTCATGCGAAAGTGACTGTTTTCTTTCTATATTAAAAAGAAAAGTCTCTTTATCTGGTATTTAAAAAAATCCCCAGAGCCTAAAGGAAAAAATAAACCTGACAAAATGAACCTTTTTTTGGACTGAACAGAAAATCTCAGGGCAACTCAGAACATACAACATTAATTGCAGTGTTGAAACAACTACTCCTGTTCTTCCTGTCATTTTACATGGATCCCATGGTATTTTATTATTGCTTCCTCACAGCATTGTGCTATGGCATGTTTCAGTGTAGTTTCCATGGAAAAGGTTGGAAAACTTGTGGTTGAACATCTCACTTTCACCTACAGCATAGTGCTGCATATCCCTGCATTCACTAGGGGAACAACATGAATGTAACTGCTGGCTATCTCTTGTTGCATGGCATTATTCCCCTGAGGAGCAAGACTTTCCATTTGTCTTTTTGAACTTCAAGACGTTCCTGCAGGTCCATTTCTCCAGCTTGGTAAGATCTCTCTGAACTACAGCCCTACCCTCCGGCATGTTGACCAGTTCCCCCTGACTTGCTGTAAACTGTAAGCTTGCTGAAGGAGTTCTCTACCCCAGGTTTTTAATGAAGATAGTAAGCAATATTTGCCCTATATCAGTCCCTAAAGGATGTCGAAGTCTGCCAGGTGGACTTTGTACCTCTGACCACAACACCCCGAGTCTGATGGTCTATCCAGTTTTTCACCAACTTCATTGTCCATCTGAGGTCTGCAGCAAGCTGAGATACTCTATGACTTTTTCTCAATCACAGAAGAACCCGGGCAATTGCTGTAAGAGGTTTCAGGCCACACTTGTGCTGCCGAGTGGCAGTATGATTTCATGTGGAGAATACATCACTCCCAGGCTCGATCTGTGCGAGCCCCCACCAGAATTTGAAGCCTGGCGCAGATGAAACCAGTGCTCCTGGCCAGAAAAGAACCTAGGTCTAAAGCAATTTAATTATCATCAACTGATTGCAGCACTGGTTGAATGTACTGTACTGCTTTTGGATTAAGCAGGTAGGCCCGCATGGTGCTATATTTGGTGGCTCTCCAGACCTGTCAGCACCAGCTCAGGAATTGCTGCCCATCCGAATCCCATCTCCATTGCACAACACGGGGTTACTGACTGCTGTGGTGTGTTATGCTGAGGGTTTTTTAGGCATCCTGAAGGACTCACCAGATATACCACTCATTGCACCATGTCAGACTGAAGGGCTTTGCCCAGATTATGACAGAATTAGATCCTGGTTTGATTTAGGATCTGAATTGTCCCATAGTGAACATTAATCTAAGGGGTTTGTAAAACAAATCCCCTGTCATGGTGGGAATTTTTTAATCTGCTGTTGCTGAACATTGCCTTCTGCAGATGCTCTCACACCTTCAGAGAAATTGAAAACAGCAAATTCAGTATATGTGTGTCTCAAAGATTATATATTTTTATCAATATCTGTGGAAAGAGAAAGCTCCTATGTCTTTTCAGAGGTGGATCTTAGCAGTAAAGTTCCTGACAGAGAGCTGCTTTCACCTGTCTTTAAACAAAATATGAAAAAATAGCAGAAATGGGAAATACTAGTTAGGTTATCACCATATTTCTCAAAGCAGCTAATATGCTTAAGTGATATTAAAGGACTTGTCTTACTTTTTCTAGTCAAGTATGCTTTTCTTTTCATTTTCTGTATGTTGACAAGCATGTAAATATGAGAAGAGTCTAGTAGCACATAAAAAAGGCTGTGCAACACACTGAAACATAATTAAGTGCACTCTTTTCATAGACTAATGGAAAAGCAATCAGTTCATGTCTTCATAACAATTTACATGACAATGATCTTCTACTGCTATTGTCCCATGCCAGAATTTTTTTTATCATCTGAATCACTGCACAGCAGCAGCTATAGGAGTCCATTTTCATTAATTAAATGTGTTTTACACCCTGTAGTCCAATTTATTTGACAAGTACTTTTAGCAAAATATCAGGAGTGTAATCTCTCTTGAGCAGTCATCTTTTTTTTTAATGAGAATTCACAGCACAGGTGGTCTTCTCAGGTAACAGCTAACAAATGAAAGCTTTCATGTGATTTTGTTGGTTATTTTCCACTCATTAATATAGATAGATATGCTCCTTTGTAAATCAATTTACTATTCATACATAGTTAAAATTATGTATATCTCTGAAATACAAATGTAATACTTACATCACTTGATACTGCACTCTTTTAGAAATATTTATATTTAAATGACTGTCATTCTCCTTGTGAAATACTTTCTCCACCTTTACTTTGTAAAATATGTTCTATAGAATGCATATAGTGTCTGTGCATTTTAACTGTAGCAGTGGAGTGCTCTAAGCACTTTAGTAACTGCAATGTCTTACACAGGAGGCTGGACAGATGCAGTACATGTTTATAAACACATATGCAGCATCACGTCCTACAGCAATTACTACTAGGTGACTGCTGGGAGTATTATACATAGAATATCTATCATATCATTATAAGAACATACAGAAGGTTATATAGATATATAGAACATACAGAAGGAAACATTGTGGTTTCCCTACTTTCAAAAGCTTTACTATATGGCTGACTTCAGTAGTGCTGCTCATGGGACAGCCTGGCCTTCTGACAGAATGAGGCTGGTGACTTCTTCCTCAAGTGCAAAGTTCATCCCTAAGGTCATGTTATTGATTCACTTTTTCTTATAGGAAAACATGGCTCTCTGTCAAGATGGTGTTGGTTTGTGTTGTAAGTCCTTTCTGCTGGACACAGAGACTTGCCTCCATCCATGGGGAGGAGTATGTGGTACGAAGATACATGACTCACTAACAGCTAAAAACTCCTCTCCATGGTGGAGACCATCACTCTCTCCTTGATGAGAGTGTTTGTGCAGTGTCTTGTCTCCTGTCATGGAGTAAAAAAAGGAATAGGAAATTGTGATGGTTTAGTTCCTTCCAACCATGACTCCATGGTGGGGCTCGCTGCTGCCAATTCAGTTATGGAGAAACTGGGCTGAGATGGACAATGAACACGTGTCCCACCAATCATCCCTTTGCAAATGCTGTCCTCATGATCCAGCTGCAAATATGATCCAGCTGCAAATATGAGGCAAGCAACAAGCAGGTTCACAAGGCTGAGGCCATCCTTCCCAATGGCTGTCAGATGAGCCACCTCTTCTTTTATCTTTCAAGGCTACCCTGGCATCCTGGAACTGGATATCTTACACATTTGCTAAAAAACTGTTGATGCTGTTAACCAGGAACATGATTAAATATGCTAAGGATAAATCCATGTCCAGCTAAGGCTTTCTGAGATGTATTGCTGATACTCTGAGTCTTCCCTTAAATACTCCTTAATCCAGCATGTAAATGAAAGTGCATGTACTGGGAGGGTTGTTCTCTACACCCCTCCTCAAAACTTGCATCTGAATCTCTTGCAACTGCATTCCCTTTGAGAAGAAAGACTACCTTCAGTACAAGGACATCAAAAATGGTCACTGGATATAAGAGAAGTAATTTGTCTTTTCTGTTGTTCAGTTTTCCTACATCATGGTTGCTATTCTGTTCTTCAGATTGTCTGTGGAAGCAATTATCATCATAGGATAATTTGGAAGAATATCAGAAATTTATTCATTCCACTGTTTTCAGGACATCTCATCACTTCAGTCTGTAGCACTGGTGAAGGTTTCCTTGATGTTGTTGTTGTGGTAATGAGGCTGGCTGTCTCCCCAAGCCTGACATTCGTCAGCATTATGACATGCCAGTGTCAGTGACCAAGGTGAGTGTGGGGGAGTGGATTAATTTTTAATATATCTTCAAACATTTTTGAAACACTGATTTTACCTCTCTGTTCCCTTACCATTATCAATCTCCTGCCCTGTGATGTCCAGCAATAATGCCAGACTTACCTGGCATGGACTGGTAGCCTGTGCCAGTGATTGGTCTTTCCAGTTTCCAAGCAGACCTTTTACAGTGTCTGTACATGCAGACTTTCAACCCTTACATCTTCTATCTGCTGCAGGACATCCTTTCATACTCTGGCGTTTTCAGCACACCCATGCACTTTCACTGCCATATTTAAAATATGGCATCTGACACAGTTATAAAGGGCTTTTGTTAGATACCTTTGCTTGCTTGGGGTCAGAAAGCCCAAAGCAATGTGAACACTACACTGCTGTTTCTCCACTTGCTTCATTTGATCTGTAGCAGCTTCCTTCTGATTTAACAAAGAGTTCAATTTTAAAAAGATGGTTTTGTGCTTTATAGTTTAAAAGATGTGCAAAACTGTCCAAAGGATACTTAAATAGAAAATTTTATATTCTGTAGGGCTCCCTATCACATTGGGATCTACAGACAGTGTTCATATATTATTGCAAGAGAGACAGGATTAGACTTGCTAAAAGACCTTGTCTTTATCATCACTTTGATTTATTTCAGCCTTTGCTTCCATCAGATACTTAGCATTGTGAGGAGCCATGACACCATTTTAATAAAAAAAAATCATTACTTGACCACAGATATAACTGCTGCTACCTTGGCTCATATAAAAATTAAACAAGAGCATTGGACTAAAGTAGTTTCTTCTGCTTCAGTTTGTTGTGTATAATAACCACAACTTCCTAAACTTGCTAGCTGACCCTGTTCAGGATCTGTGTCTGTTTGCATAACACAGCTATGTACCCCTACTTTACAAGCTTTTCTCATCTGACCGTGTTTCCCTCTCAAGACCAACCTATAGATTCAGTCCTTGCTGGTACAGAGGTGCCTTGCTGGGAGAAGGCTGGGCAGGCCACTGGAGTCCCTGACCCCCAGAGTGATAAAAAGTAATTTCAGGGCTGGTCTCACTCTTTTCCAGTTGCGATGGATCTAACATTTTCTGGCACAATTGTGCCTGGCCCTCTACTATTGTGGCTTGCATGAGCATCACATCCCTGGCATGGAAAGGCCGTGGTGGGCTGCTGTACTAAACTTGACTCCTGTTCTCCACACTGACAGCTTTCTGGCTGTGACAAAGCTTAGGAAATAACAGCAGATCCAGAATAATGGCCTTGCAATGGGAAGAACAAAAGTGACTGCACTTCAGTGTGAGTCTGGACTCTGTGCTTCCTGCATAGAGCACACCTATGTGGGCCCATGCACCCACAGACTCAAGGACTGCACACCACTCACTACACAGGGTGGAGGGAAGTAAATCCAATTCAGAAACTATGCTACTCTGTCTCCACTGGGCCGTTTGGCTCTGACACAGTATGGCATTAACAGCTCATTATGGCTTTCAACCCACAAGTTCACTTGTGGCCAGCTTGAAGCATGGGCAGAGTTTCCATTTACGTGCTGCCATGGAAGCAGGCATACCTATGGCTACTGGAGAATCATGCAAAGACAATAACAAACACTCTGAAGGAAACTACACCAGGACTAAGTAATGACACAGAAAACATCTATTGACAACCTCAGGAAAATGAGCAACTGAAGGTTATTTGGAAGGAAGAAAATGGAAAAATTTCTCATAATGATCCAAATTCTACATGGCCTTTTATTTTTCAGGTTTGTTTTCAGAGGTAGTAAAATCCAGCAATAAATCAGTCTTTTATTTCATAGACTAAATAATTTCAGAGATTAAAACCCCAAATTAAGTCAACTTTAGCTTTCTGACAACCTCAGTAATTATTTTACCCTTCAGTGTTTATACCCAGATGTGATG
>NW_010184700.1:22491-99494 GCF_000695765.1 Mesitornis unicolor | reverse complement strand
TTTCTGGAAACCTATTGCTTGATCAATATTGTTTTGCATTAAGTTGTAATTTCTGTTTTCCTGTGTGGCTCTGAGATTTGGAAACTGTGCAAACTCAGAGGTGACAGCCTGAACCATTCAATTAATCTTGGTTATGATGGATTTTATGAGTCCACATTAGCATGACTGCATATCAAACACCACACTTTCAGCTCATTGCAGCGCGCCGATATCAAAACCTCCCTGGCAAGGGCTCATTCATGTGAGGCTGCACAAGTAGTAAAAGATCCAGGATTTCTAATGGTCTTCTTGCCTGTGACAAAAGGAACCCTGAGGCCAGAAAAGCTCCTTTATGGAAACTTGAAATAGCCCTTTAAAGCTCATCATGCCAATGCCACTAGCTGGAAAAGAAAGGCTTTTGCTGGAGATGTCTTGGGGCAAATCTGATACTAATCAAATATTGCTATAGTCTGAAATTATATAACTTATCTAGGAACCAGAGGAGAGGAAAGCAAGCTCAAAAGAAATGGGGAAAAAAAAAAGAAAGAAAAACTGAAAAGGAAACAAAAAAATTGTACCACCTTTTACCCACATCTTCTGTTCATAGATTGGTCTGTTCCCTAGTCAGTGAGTGCAGGTGATGGAAGTCAACAATTTTCTGACAGTCCCTCCTAACTGTGTTGGACAAAAGATCACATCCTCCTCCTTTGACTTTCACTTAACTGGACTACATATGGCGAATGGTTTCAATTTCATCTTCCCTGCCAAATTCTCTAAGCCAGAGTTTATAGCAGTAAGTCCTTCTCTGCAAGTGTTAAGTTAACCAGGTGTATTGGGTTTACATGGCAAGGTTTTGCTAGCAGGGGGGATACAGGGGTGGCTTCTGTGAGAAGATGTCAGAATGTCCAGTAAAGTCAATGCCAGCCAGCTCCAAAATGGACCTGCCGCTGGCCAAGGTTCAAACAATCAGCAACCATGATAGCGTATCTGTGATAACATATTGAAGAAGGGGAAAATTTACTATGCAGCAGCAGCCAAGAAAGAGAAGTGAGAATGTATGAGAGAAACAAAGCTGGGGCAGATTCTCCTGCAGCCCATGGTGAAGACCATGGTGAGGCAGGCTGTCCCCCTGCAGCCCATGGAGGTCCATGGTGGAGCAGAGATCCATCTGAAGCCCATGGAGAACCCCATGCCAAAGCAGGTGGATACACCTGAAGGAGGCTATGACCCCACAAAGAGCCTGTGCTGGAGAAGGATCCTGGCAGGACTGTTACCCCATGGAGAGAGGAGCCAACACTGGAGCAGGTTTGCTGGCAGGACTTGTGATCCCATGGAAAGGACTCATATTGGAGAAGTTCACGGAGGACTGTCTCCTGTGTGTGAGACCCCACAGCGGAACAGGGGAAGAGAGTGAGGAGGAAGGAGTGGCAAAAACAACATGCCATGAACTGACCTTAACCCTCATTTCTCATCCCCTCTGTGCCACTCAGGGGGAGGAGGTAGGGAAACTGGGAGTGAAGTTGAGCCTGAGAAGATGGGAGAGGTGGGGGGGAAGGTGTTTTAAGATTTAGTTTTATTACTTAATACTCTGATTTGTTTGGCAATAAATTAAATTAATTTCCCCAAGTCTAGTCTGCTTTGCCCATGATGGTAATTGGTGAGTGATCTCTCCCTGTCCTTATCTTTACCCATAAGCTTTTCATTGTATTTTCCTCCTCCTGTCTAGTTAAGGAGGGCAGTGATAGATTGGCTTTGGTGAGCACCTGTCATCCAGCCAATGTCAATCCACCACACCAGGTTCATCTATCTTGAAACTAGGTGACTAGCTCTAGTAATGCATAAAGTCTTTGTCTCATGTTTTGTGCTGATTTTTCCTTTCCTGCTACATTTGCAGTGTGTGTTTTCAAACCCACTGGGACTTAAATAGAGATGAAACACTCTGTTAAATAAGACCCAGACTAGATAAGGCTGGTGACTTAAGCAAAATTCTGTATTTTGGAATCTAAACACTTAGATCTAATCTGATCTTGATGGAGTTTCTATACTCATACTGAAGAGTGCCTTTTTTTAATCCTTACTATTCTGAACAAACATATACAACCCTTTACTCAAGACCATGAAGTGGTGTATCCAAACTGTCTCTCTAAAGAAAAAAGCTGCATGAAAAATGCTATTTTGTCTTTCTGCATAATGTTCTCTCTAAACAGACAGATATGAAGCTCCAATATATTAGGGGCAGAAGTAGAAAAGCATTTAAAAATTAGGAATCAAACATAAAGGAGAATCTTAGAAGAGAGGGGACAATGGAAATGGGAAAACAGTAAGGCAGTGGAAAAGTGAGGAAAGATTCATGAAAGTGGAAAGTGGAAAGGGGTTGTTACTAAGAGAAAACAAAGCTAGGCTTTTTTGCTTTGTTTACTTGCCTCCTTTTCCCTCTCTGACTGAAAACACCACAAATGGCTTCAACCTAGAGGGCAGCATTCTGTCCTTGCAAGCATAACTGGCAATGAGTTACCTGCTCAAAGGAATGCTTTGATCTTTAAAGCAATGCAATGTTTTCAAAAAGCTGTTTGGTGAGAACCAGTATTATATACACTAAAACTCTGGCATATGTAGTAAGGGACACTAAATGCTTTCAACTACAGACACAGTTCACAAAATGGGATTATAGCTGTGTTGTTGACTGTTTCAAAGAGAGTACAGCAAACAGAGTCCAAATCAGGACACTGGCAATGTACCTAAAATGGGATGAAAATTAATTGAGTAAGCAGTAAAATAACACCATAATAAGGTTTCTGAATTTCTTGGTCTAATGCAGATGGCGTTTCAAGTACACGAGTCTGGAGCACCTACCAGCAGGTGCCATGGCAGTTTTTGGTGCTGGAAGTAAGCTCCTCCGTGGAGTTGCTGTGCTGTTTGATACCTGTGTCGCGCTCTTGCTGCTCCCTTTAGAGACGTCTTTAGAAGGTGCAGATGCTTTAGGAGTGGTTTGCTCTTCATTTCCAAAGCTGGAACCTGCAGGAGACCAAAACTGCTCCAATTATAAGTTCATAAAAAATGTATGTGAACTGTGGCATACAGACTGAGCTTGTATCAGCAATTATAATCTACAAAGACATACTCTTATTGGAGGTTGGTCTAAGTTACATGGACGTTTCCCAGTACAAATGGTTATGTAGAAATAAAGAGTTACCTCCCAGCAACTTACTGAAATCTAAGTTGTCTCGGCAACTGTTGGAGCCTGACTCCAACAGGAACTTAACATCTGCTTTCGTGCTAGCTCCATAAAGGTATCTGTCTGCAAGGCTTCTAAGAAAATCAAGGAATTTCTAAATATCTGGGTGGACAAATTGATTTTGGCTTTGTAGGTGCTACAGGGCCCACCCTACACACTCAGCCTAACACTTGGGATTGCTGGTTGTCAGAGCAAGAGCGAATAGCAGGGCTCAGTGGTGCAAGGCATCCAATTCACCTACCCAGGAGGGATTTCCCAGAAACAGTCCCTCAGACCACACTCAGATATTTGAATAATAACATAAAAAGAAAACAAAAAAATTGTGCCTTAATTCTCACATCCACTTCAATCATATTTTCATAATGAATCTTATGTTGCTAATGTTTCCACTTTATATTGACCTCTTTCAAAGCCTCCTCCTGCATTTGCCATCTAGGGAATAAGGACATTCTAGACTCCTTGTAGAGATAAGGAAATCAACCTTTTTGTAACATTTGAAAAAGGCAAAGTTGGAGTGTCTTCTTTATCTATTGAGTAGAAAACCTAAGACGAGCAAAGGATTACAGTACATCTGGACCTGAACATTTGCAGAAGGATGAGCATTTCACTTGAAAAAATGAATGGAGATAATGGCAAGAAATACCTAGGATTTCAGCAAAGGGTTATAAATTTTATTTCCATTATTTAAAAAAGATACAATACAATACTATTTAGGTACTGTCTGCAGGAAGATGATAATGTTATTTTAACAATTGACATGTCCAAGTCTCCAATATTTTTAAGATTTAGGCTTCTTAAAGCAAGTAAGGGAGAGGAATTTTTTTGCCTTTCTTACTGAAAATCCACTAGGTAAAAAGTGCAGGTTGGAAAAGAAAATCCTCTTTTCTGATAAAGGAAGAATATAACTTTTAGCTCTTACAAAACAGCTTTAAGTTTTGCTGTGTCTTTAAGGCTGCTTGCATATAGGTCTTAATTTAAAGCACATATCTGTAGTATACGTGGAATTCTACAAACACATTTGACCTTTGTTCAAATAGTAAGCCACATTAAAAATTTAAACAAAACAGTGTACTGTACACAGGAACAGGAAAATCTGAAGCATTTGTCATCTTTACGCTGCTGTGCACATAACAACCCCTTAGCACATCAGGTCATTGTTTTATATCCAAACGACACATATATTTTCACCCATGTAACAAACATTTAAGATTACATACTGAATTATCTGCTGACAAAACATCGCTGACTTCAGTAAAGTCACATCAGCAGCTGTGCACAAGGACACCCCTAACAGGTGCCAGGGGGATGTTACAGCATGTGTCCGTTTCAAGTCCTTCTGCATTGTGCTCCTGAAGTGGTCTCAGATATGTACTCACCCAGTTGGTTTGGCTAGCACTGCTTGTAGAAAATTTTTTCTTTCCTCAGCTATTTGTTTAAAAGTTTCAATTGCAGAAACATTAACCCTGAAGAGGAAATTATTCCTATTATTTGCAGAGAATGCCATTCAAGTGCTCTTTAATGGGAATAATTTATTTTCTATAGTGAAATGTATTATACAGAGAATGTTTCAAGTCACAAATTTGGCCAAATGGAAGCAATTCCCGCATTGAAGAACAAGGTGTCCAGGGGAGTTACATAACCTCTTATTAAAAAAAAAGTTTAAAAGCTTTTCTAGCCATTGAAGATGAAGTGCTGCCAGCTATAAACACTTCTACTGCCTAAAACACAGCATAAGAGGTCTGCTAATTACAGAAATGAGTGGGTGGGAAAGCTGACGACCACAGCCTCATCAGGTCCCCTGAATCAGAACCGCCTGGTGCCTGGAGAGAGCTGGCTGTGTACCTCATGCCATGGCTGGACAAACCACTTCAGGAGAAAAACAAAAGCAAAGAAAAAAAAGCAATTCAGCTTTTGATTTTTTAATAATAAATGGACTCAGGGAGACAAGCTGTGTTGCTGTACTGGTTGTCAGAGGCAAGGTGCTGGGGGCTGCAGGGGTGGCCTGTGTCAGGAGAGGACGGCACTGCCCCAACGCGAGCTGGCTCCAGCCAACCCCAACAGCCTCACAAAAGGGCACAGCCTGGCCCATCAGCCAAGGGAGGGCACCTCTGGGAAAATGTATTTAAGAAAGGGCAAAACACTGTCCTGCATTGAGGAGTGAGGAAAAATGTGTAAGAAAAACCCCTGAGAGCACCACAGAAGAAGGAGGGGCAGGAGGTGTTCTCAGCGGCCTCTAGAGATGACCATGGTGAAGCTGCTACTTCCCTGCAGCTTGCAGAAAGGACCACAGTGGAGCAGATATCCACACACTGCAGCCTGTGGAGGACTCTGGGCTGGAGCAGGTGGACATGCCCTGAAGGAGGCTGCAGTCCATGGAGAGCCTTTGCAGGAACAGGCTCCTGGCAAGAACTGTGGCTTCTGAAGTGAAGCTGAGGCAGGAGCAGGTTTATCCTAAGGGACTGCAGCCCATGGTAAAGACCCACACTGAAGCAGGATAATGTGTCAGAAGGAAGAAGTGGCAGAGAAGAATTAATATGGACTGATCGCAACCCTCATTCCCCATCCCCCCTGACCTGCTTGATGGGGAGGAGGGATGGAGGCAGTAGAGAAGCTGGGAAGGAAGAAGTGGAGTCTGGGAAAAAGGAGTGAGGAAGAAGCTGGTTTAGTTTTTTTTTCCTTTGTTTCTCACTTTTCAGTTCTCTTTTAATTGTAAATATATTAAATAATTTTCCACAAGTCGAGTCTTTTGCCAGTGACAGCATTGGTAAGTGATCTCCATGTCTTTATCTCTGCCCATGAACTTTTTAATCTTATTTTCTTCCCTGTACTGTTGAGGTGAGGTAGTAAGAGAGTGGCTGGGTGGGTGTCTGACAGCCAGTCAAAGTCAATTCACCACAATACCAATATCAATATATCCAGGATTTGCTGAGATAAGGTCAATTTTAACATAAGAAACAATATCTCCCACTTTGCTCTTCACTCAGAGACGGAGTTCAGATAGTGACAGTTACCCCACTGCATGTATAATATGCCCCAAAAGCAAATATTTGCTGCTTCCAAGGATAGTTCCACATATAATCTAGTTCCCCAGGAGCAGGACAAGGTAAGCTCTACCGTGGTACACATGATGCAGGATTACACTTCTCTTTTCAAATAGCATTGAAAGAAGAAACAAAATTAAAGATTGAGGAAAATGCATATTCCTCATGAGCTAAGAAGAAAAGAAAGGTTTTAATTTATTCAGAGGAATTAACTTCTTGAGGGAAAATCAGAAAGATTATTCATCAGATGGTACTTGACAGTCCGTCATAAGATAATGCCCTCCACTATTATCTGCAGTGGGTGAGTCAGTAGCATCTCCCCTCCCAGAATACCACAGAATCACAGAATCACAGAACGTTAGGGATTGGAAGGGACCTCAAAAGATCATCTAGTCCAGTCCCCCTGCCGGAGCAGGAACACCTAGATGAGGTTGCACAGGAAGGCGTCCAGGTGGGTTTTGAATGTCTCCAGAGAAGGAGACTCCACAACCTCTCTGGGCAGCCTGTTCCAGTGCTCTGTCACCCTCACTGAGAAGAAGTTTCTTCTCAAATTTAAGTGGAACCTCCTGTGTTCCAGCTTGTGCCCATTACCCCTTGTCCTATCATTGTTTGTCACCGAGAAGAGCCTGGCTCCATCCTCGTGACACTCACCCTTTAAATACCAGTTCTAATTTTTTCCATAAAAGCCTGCACAGACACCCCAGATGTGCAGTGCGTGAACAGTTTCCAGGTGATCATGTCCTCTGTTGTAGTGTACCTCTTCCCTCCTACTCCTCTACTTTTGCATTTTATCTAAACCAGCAGAAATTCCTTGCTTGCCTTTGAAGCACCTGGCAAGTCATTTGAATGTTCCTACATAAAACATCCTGTATTTTTGCAGACTCTGTGTTCTATGAAGAGCAACACTGCTGAATTTGCAGTGCAGTATTTAACAGACTATTCATGATCCACTGGAGGTAAAGGCCTTCAGCCTCACTTTTACCATTTCCTCACTATGAGTCCCAGGGAATCCTACTCTTCTGCTTATGAAAAAAAATGCAGGGAAGAAGACTTTGGAGAGTGCCAGTTGTATTCTCATCCCCTGAAACTGTTATGCCAGTAAAGATATGCGTAAGTCAGGGCTGGCAACATATTGTAGGTTGTGTGTTCAAAGAAAACCAAGACCAAAATCCCACTCCGAGCTTGAGGCTTGAGCCACCCTCTCTCATATCTGCCACTATCCTCTTCACTACCTGGCCCTGCCCTGCAGCAACTCACTTCAGGAGATCCTCATCCCTGGAGAAGAAGGCTCCCTTGTAAGTGTCAGTAGGAGTTTGTGTCTCTTGTATGTATTCCTTTCCTGGAATTATTTGCAAAATGTATCAAAAGGCATGCAAATATGGTATGATACTACATATTCTGCATTTGAGAAGAAATTAATTAAGCCATGTTATATGAGTAGGTCATCCTCTGAGGAGACAGTGATAGGAAGGGCTATGTCCTGGAGTCCCACTGCCACAGCTTTCCCTGCTTGCACTTGAGTGCAATGAAGTCTACTTCTGTTGGAGAACTTGGGTCCTTTCTAGAAAAATAGCTTGTCTGACAACACCTACAGGTCTCTGTTTTGCTGAGAAAGAGCCCAGAAGTGTTAAAGCACGAGTGCAGCTGCTTCTGTGGTGCCCTGTCTGGTGGGCTGCTACATGAAGCCTATGGAAACAGAGTGAGTGTCCAACCCTTCACAGCAGGTCAAGTGTTCAGTGCTGTTAGCTCCCCACCACAGCTGTCCTCACAGCTGGGACACTGGGAATGAGCTGGCATTGTTAGTGCTCGCTGGAGCACAAACATTTACCCAAGATAATAGCAAGTCCTGTCCATCATAAGATCCTTAGACACTACTTGACGCAAGTATAGCAACAACAAAAGTACAAAGGTTGTTGCAGCAGTGAGCCTACTTGGCGTTCTAAAGCACTTCCCTCTCACAGAACTCAGTGAGCTTTACAAACAGGGAAGGTGTTGAACTGCTCTCCAGACTCAGGCAGCAAGGGAATAGCAGAGACAAGACTGAGAAAGCAAGCAGGAAAACCTGATGATGAATAAGGTTGGAATGACTTTTTTCACCTGCAAAACATTGGGATGTATTATTCCTCTGGGTTTTGCTAGGCTGCATTTCTGTGTCTCAGTTTTCAAGCACAAATACAAGCACAAAGTGACACTTAAAATCACTGCCATTGGTAATGATCTGTTAAACAACTGTGAATAATCAGGTAACGTTTAAAACAAAACCACACAAGACACACCTTTCACTAAATTGGAACATTTGCCCATCCTTCAATTAATGTCCACTCTTTTTTCTGATTTTTACCTGTAAAGTGATACGTTATTTTTACAGATTGATTACACTATACTCAGCCTGTCAGCTGAGCTTTTTATTTCACTGTTTTAAGGGTTACTGTTTTAAAGTTCAACACTGTATATTTCAATATAACATTTCACAGTGTAATTATCAAGGGACACAATTGAATGTACAGCTCTGTAGCTCAAGCTGAGACAATGCTATTGACCAAGCAGAGCAGCCTGATCGTTAGTCCTAAGAGGTTACCATGCTATTACGATGCTATGATAGTAGATGAGATTACTAGCCTGCTAATTTTGTGGGGGTTTTTTTGCTTTGCTGAGAGCCAGTGCCTGGTAGTTCCTGATACACAAAACCAAACGTGCAATAGATCAGGAAGGACAAGCTGGTGACAGGTTTCTTTTTCCATCCAGAACAAGAAGAGACATAAGGACTGATGTTCACACAATGCTTAAACCTATCTCGCTCACTTCAAAGTATTTTTTCCCATTGCATTTTTTTGGCTCAGACAAAGGTATTTGAGCAACAATCCCCTGTAACATATTTATTTTAGAGGAGGTTTGTGCATGCTCACAGACCTTTTTCTTTAGAAGCATTCAAAACTGAAACCTGAATTCTGAATTTTGAGCTTAGTAACTGCCACCAAAACGAGAAACCAAACCTGCAGTGTCTGTCAGCAAAGGAGACAGCTCTGTGAGCTTTAGATGTCTTTGGGTCTCTGCACTGCAGATAACTACTTCTGAGACAGCCCATTTATTGCCAGGGAGGGAATCTGGTGCCAGCATTGATGATTAATGACAGCTCTGTGATCAGTCATGGCTTTTGTATACTACCGCTTACATCTGCAAGAGATTGCTCTGTGTCCATCCTTCTCCCCATGCCCTCCGGTCCTAAAACCAAGCACCTTTCTCCAGTAACACCTGCTGTTGGACATTTTCGGCCTCTCAGATCTAGCCGTGCAGGACACCTGAAGGGTGGGAACCCTGCAAAGCTGACCATCACCAGAAAAGCTACAAAAGCACCTCTGTGCAGTCGCATTGGCAGGCTCCCCCTTCACCTCCAGCTGCCCATGATGGTTTCTGCAGCCAGAGGCTGGATCCTGCACTTCCAACTGACCCAGGCATGCAAAACACTGAGGTGGCGTTTCTGGCAGGGCAGAGGGAAGCATCACCCCTTCAAGAATGTTTTCCTAACCCAACTGGCAGTGGCACTGCAACAGCAGCACCAGCAACCCTACTCACTGCAGGATGCCTTTGCAGAGATCCCCTTCAGCTGAGATTTGGTCTGCCAGGCTGTATCTATGCTGCTAAATAAAAACAGTCCAAGTGGGTTAGGCTGGCTTATCCTGGCACTGCTCATGCTAACTATAGCAGCTTTTCTTGAGAGAGTTAGAGCAGACCAAACAGCACGAGAGATCAGGAGACTGGGCTTCCATACTCTTCCCTGCTCACCAACCTTGACCTGCAGCCAAGCAGCAGCCCCTGAGCTGGGCTGTGTGTGCTCCCAGCCCATGGCAAAGGAGCTCATTCAGCTTAACCTTAATAGCAACAAAGTGGATTTAAGAGAAGTGGAGATGTTTTGCATCTGCCAAATGGAATTGAAGCTCCTTCCTTTACATATTTTACTGTCTCTGATGATTTAGAGCTTTTGAAAACTTGATTAATTGTTGTGACACAGACCCATCTTCAGTGTCCTTCATACATCATAGATACTAGAAATACAGCCTTCTGCTGATGCACCTCCTTGTATCAATACTAACTTATTTATTTCACCCCACCAGTCAAAATACACATTTTAGGATCCAACTAAATGGATTTCTTACTTAAGTGGAGTTACGTGCTGCTGCCTACTGAAGTGTTACAAGCCTCATTGGGCAAGGTGAAAATTTCACCACAAAGTAAAACTTCTGTATGTGTTAGTTGGAGTTGCAGACAATTTGCTCACTATGCCACACTTTGGATCAAATAATACATTTTATTTGGGCTCTTGTGAAATTTTGCAACTCTATGAGGCAAGATGAGCATTTCACTATGTAATAAAATTTCACCACATGTTGGTGGTAGCTTTGCCTACCAGTGTTCGATCGTACAGCTGCTTGCCTAGCTGATGTTGTTTGCATAGCTGGCTAAAGAAAGCCCCATAGGGTATAGAGTGAAGACAGCATAGCATTTTGCTGATCAGCCATGTTTGTCCGAAAGGAATGACTTTTACTGGAATTTTGCCAAAGATACCTGGACTATGCAGACATTTTAAAATGGGCCTAAGACATCACTGTGTATCCACCTTCTGAAAGGATCATCTCTTGGCACTACTTGGAGCTGAATTGTCAAAGGTCATCCATGACCAAATCTCTGCATGTCTTTCTTCCTTCAGTGTGTGATGCTGATCACAGTGACAAGAAACATCCCACATCACGGACACCCTGCTGAAGTGTCTTGTGTGGTACCCTGAGGAGCTGAGGCAGTAGGACCACATACTACAGAAATGTTTGCTTCTCTAACTCAGAAGAGAGAAACATATCTGCTGTAAGCTTCTTCTAGACATATGGATTAAGCTTTCTAACAAATCAGATCAGAGTAACCTGATCTTATTGTATAAATACTCAGGCTTATCAATTAACTGTAGGAAGGGCTGGTTCTTAACACCAGAGGCACACTTGAGGGCAAGCAAGTACTCATAGTGCTTCTGGAAGCTCTGCTTGCAGACACAAGTTAAGAAGAGGTACATATCAGTTAAACATTTAAATTCCTCTCAGTAGGTTCATTCTGGGAGAGAAAATAGGTAGCTATAGCTAAGCAACAGATATTTTGTATGAGGGGTAATGGAAGAGAGTAGATTTAGATTAGATATTAGGAAGCAATTCTTTACTGTGGGGGTGGTGAGACACAGGTTGCCCAGGGAAATTGTGGAATCCTCTTCCCTGAAAGTGTTCGAGGCCAGGTTGGACAGGGCTTTGGGCAACCTGGTCTGGTGGGAGGTGTCCCTGCCCATGGCAGGGGAGGTTGGACTGGATGATCTTTAAGGTCCCTTCCAACCCAAACCATTCTATGATTCTATGATTTTATAATCCCATGGTCAGTAAATTTACTGAAATGAACTGTTATTGAAGGCTGAATTTGTAGGAAATACTGTATTTGGTCCTACTGGGGGCAACTGAAGTGTTGTTTTCAATGCAATCCAAGTTTGACTTAGGATGGATGCTTTAGGAAAAATGTTACTCTCTGTACTAAGCAGAAAGCACACGAGGTAAAATAGGAGCACAGTTTTACATCAGGTATTCGTCTTGCAAAGTGTATACTCTGTCTTACAGAGGAAACGGATGAATACAGGTCTAAGGGCCGCTTCTCCCATCTGTTGCCCCGCAGAGTTCTTCTCCACACTGCAATGGTTCCCAGGCACTGCAGAGCTGTCAAAGTAACACCAAGCATTGACGGCATTTTTGCCAAGAACACATCTACATTTCACTGTCCTCATCTGCCAGAATGGCCCCTGGGATCACCAGTGCTTGTCCAAAGTTGTAACATCGATTTTCTACCAGCCCTAGAGCATTAAAGTCATGTATCAACCTACCTAGGGGGGAATTTTCCTGGGTAGGAACATTTTGATGGTTTTGGGTAGTATTTAGTTCCCAGCATCCACATTTCTAGAAAAAACAGTTCTGTAAATAACTTGTGCTCATGACCATCTGCTCTAAGGGCACCATGCCTACTTCTAAACTGGCATGCCAGTTTTAACAGGGCACAGGCATAGGATTAGAAGTGACATCTGCTCTGCAAGAAGTTCCTCCTGACAGCAAGAAGTGCCAACTTAGAGCCATGTGTCTTATTATAAGGAATGACATCTGTTGACACATGTAGGCATCATATCGTCAACAAATGCCTCTTTCCTGGAATTGCTGCTTCTAATTTGCTTAAACACTAGCTTGGAGTACCATATTTGAATGCTTAAAGGGATATAATCCTTGGTAAAACTGTTAATGACATTCCAATGGTGTTAATGAATTTCCATCAGCTTTAGCAATCCATACTGGATGCCAGAGCTCACTAGACTAGAAGTAGTTAAGCAATGACCTAACAATTGTCAGTGTTTAAGATCTGGTAGCATTCAGTCTTGCTTCACCCTGGCAAGCCACAATAACACATGTGCTACAGCTTACATGGAGTTGTGCTAGATCGAAGAGCTAGTAAATGTGTCTTCCTCCTTCCTTGATATAATGATGACTTCAGAGTATGCAATATGGGCTAAGGAGGTGAGTTGCCATACTGAATCCTCAAAGATGGAAGAGCCCTAGAGAGTCTCCAGTTAGTCACTAATTAATTGCATTTTATGAGCTCAAGCACAGATCCTCAAAGCTGCTTAGAAACTTAACTCCTATTTAATTTCACATTCAAATTCAACTCACACTTATTCTTAATCACCATCTCAGCCCTGAAGGAGTTTCAAACCAACATATGTCTCCATTTTAGAGCATGAAGGATCTCCATTTTAGAGCATGAAGGATGCAAACAGTCAAGCAGAACTTCCCATGAATGCTGAGCAGTGCTTTGGTAGGAGGAGAAAGGTGGTACCAGGCACCAAAGTTGCACTGTGCTTTGTAGACAGGCAGAGAGGCATTGAAGCTGTTCAGAGCAGCCATTCGCTGTGCTCAGATCATGTTCATCCTCTTGGACAACATGCTGTTCAAGAAAAAAATGTCACCCATCTTTTCTAGAATAGCTTGGGTTAGCCTGTCTGACTGGGGCATCATCTGAGCCTCCTTCTCCTACACCCTTGAAGGACATCAAACCCAGCAGCTGCAGCTATCTGTCCTGTGGGAGCTGAGCCACTGTGCTACAGTGGACAAGGAAAGAAACAGGGGTGCTCTCATCACTCATGTCTGAGAAACTGCCTAAATGCCACATAGTCACTCCTGCATCTTTTAGAAAATGATGTGTAAAACAACGTTTACTACTCCCCAGGCCTAGAACAGCAAGAGTTTCCACAGCTGGCATATTCCTTCCCCCACAGGATGTCTCCTACCATGAGGATAAGTGCAAATGAGAGTTGGAGGACTATTAGAGATTTCCAACTTTTTTGTTCTGTTTGAATTTTCCTACTGGAAATTTTCCTACTGATGGTATGGGCCTTTTGAGAAATGTCACATATTTGTTTGTGACTAGCATATAAGAACCTGCAGTTAACTTTCACAAATTCCTTTGTAAGTAATGCACAATGTGCACTGTGCTGCTCTGTGATGGCTCCTGACTAGGTTCGTGTTTTATGGCTATTTTAGATGTCATACAGAAAAAAATCTATAGCAAAATAAAAAAATCTGATAAAAATTATTCTGTAGTCTAGAGTTTTAACAGTCAGGTAACGTGTTTCAGTGGAAAGCTTTATTTTTTCCATATTCACTGGGCATACTGTCTTTTAAGGCTCTAAACTAAGTTTGACTTGTAGAATTCTGCTGATTAAATGATGTTTTCCTCACAAAATATCTTAAACAGTTTGATCAAACTAAGTTTTATTTTAATAAGTATTGTCAGTTACGAGGAACCTGGAAGTAAAACTGCAATTCAGAAACACCTGGAGAGAGAAACCCACAAGCAGAAGAGGTGTCTTTTACAAATTATATTCATGGAGAGTAAGCATAAATTTTCAATATGACTTGTTAAAATTTTTCCTTGTCTTATATTTACTAAAAATAGTGCCTTTAGTAGATCATTTTGAGCAAAATTCAGTTATTTTACAATAAGCTAATTTTACAACTAGCAATACTTAATGCTGTGACCCAGTGACTCAGTTAAATAAGTTCTACAAAGTGTTTTAACTACGATTATATTTCTATGAACTGAAATAATCTAAATGAGTTGGCCCATAATATTTTGCAGGGAATATATGTTTCATTGCATTTATTTTGCAAAAATTAAAGCTCTTAAAAGTATATAAAATCAAAATTCTGTTGAAACCCACAGAGGCTAAATAGAGCAGGTAGGTTCTTAAAAACTGACAGTGCTTTTATAGAACAAATTATTTAACTTGTCTATTTAATAAAGTATCAAATATTGTGTTCATTTGATAATTTTAGAGGTTTTTTTCCCTTCCTATTTGAATTTAACTGTTTGGTAGCAGTAGTATTGAAGTGAGTAGCTTCTCTTCATTACAATAAATACTACTGATAAGTAATAAAATGTAAGGTCAATTTAACTTCATCCAGAAGTGATTTCCACAGGGTTATAATGGCAGAGTCGAGAGTGGAATGCTGAAGCCATATATAACAGGGCCTAGGAAGTGCCAGGCACTAGGAGCACCATGAGCATGGCATGCAAATGCCTCTCAGGCACCTGGCAGCAGTCAAAACCAATGAGCAAGATCCACAGGGAGAAACCCCACCAGCACCACATACTAAAAGCTGCAAAAGGAAGTGGTGAGTGCTAGCAGTGGGTGGCTCTCTGCTGAGGCACCCATCTGCTGGCCTGACGTACAGTCAAGGGAAGTTTGCTGTTTACCAGCAGCCAAAATCACAGGGACAATGCCACAACTGGTTAAAAGCACGCTACCACCTCCTACTTCACTTCTATGTAGGCACCAATGACACAGTTCAGCAAAACCTGGGCAAGATCAAGCAGGACTTCAGACCCTGGGAGCCCAAGTGAAGGGGGCAGGGACCCAAGGTGTCTTCTCCTGTGTGTTGCTAGTTGGGGATAGGGGTGCAGGCAGAAGCTGACACATCATACACGTGATCATGGTTTTGTGGCTGGTATAATTACCAGTGCTTTGGTTTCTATGATCATGGGATGTTCTTTGATGAATACAGCCTACTGGGGAGAGAAGGGATCCACCTATTTAGAAGAGGCAGGAGAATCTTTACTAGCAGATTGGCTGACTTAGTGAACTATGCTTGAAACTCATGAGCTTGGGGAGCAGGGTTCACAGCTCCAATACAGTATATCCATAAGCAACAGAGTGGATGAGCACACCTATCAGAGTAGTGAGGAATGCTCCCCAAATGCAAGTACAAGACATAGTCTAGGCAACAAACAGGAGGAACTGGAACTCTGTGTCCAGTCTGAGTTATGACGTCATAGGCTTCACAGAAACCTGGTGGGAAAATTCACATGACTAGAAGACCACAATGGATGGCCACAAACTCTTTTGGAAAAATAGGAAGGGAAGAAGAAGTGGAGTTGCACTTAATGTAAAAGATAAATTTGAGTGTATAGAGGTGAGCTATGCAGTACCATCTCCAGTTCTGGTGCCCACAATTCAAAAAAGACATGGACAGACAGATCGTCCCCAGGAGGGCCATGAATATGATCAAGGGGCTGGAGGACCTGTCCTATAAGGAAAGACTGAAGGAGTTAGTTCTTCTCTCCCTGGAGGAGTATTCCAATACTTCAAGGGCTCCTACATGGACGACAGAGGCTCTCTCTTCACAGGGAGACACATGGAGAAGACAAGGGCAGTAGATACAAGCTGCACCAGGAAAGATTTCATCTCAACAGAAGAAAGATTTTTTTACACTGAGAACAATCAATCACTGGAACTACCTCACCAAGGACCTGGGAAAGTCCCCATTGCTGAAGGCTTTCAAGATGTGATTGGACAGGATGCTAGATAATCTCATCTAGTCTCCTTTTCCCACAAAGAGTTTGATCAAATAATCTTTCAAGCTTTCATCCAACTTGGGCTATTCTGTGATTCTATGTAAGGGAAATAATAAATAAATAACCCAAATTTCCAATGCCAGGCTTAAAATAAGGACTATACAATACTACTTACTTGGACAGTTGCAATATAAATGATGGTATTATAACACTATTTAACATCTAAACATATAATTCTTGTAAACATGAAAGCATGCAGCCAAGCATGAAATTCCTTATCCAACCGCAGAGCCACAGTGCTCTTGCCATTGACGAGTCTTCTCTGAGCAAGTGGCTTTTGTGGGCAGGAGTTGTGTTACACCATGTCAGCACATTACATCATGGTATCTGCTACTTTTATACGGATGTTATAGTTACTCTTAAATCAAAGGCATCTGAATTGGAAATAGTTAAGGTGTCAGAGGCAATTTGTTGGTAGAATTCGTACTTGAAGAGGCTAATGAATACATCCAGGGGCACTGGCCATAATATCACAATTTCCTGGACTAGCAATAGTTGCTTGGATGGAAATCATACAAGTTATAAATGTTATTAATCCATTCCTGGTTTTCTATGTCAGTGGGCAAGTTGCTGCCAAACTGGACCCAAGACGCAACATCTATTTTGACATAATAATGTGACTTGCAGGTAAAAACTTTTTTAGGATTGGACACTGACACTGTTATTGAAATGACAGGTAAACTTGATAAAAGAAATTACATTCTAAAAAAGCATGTTTGTAAATAAAAAAAACGCTCAGGTCTGTTCCACTGAGCATTTAGTCCCAGCAGTTTTATGAGTCTTCTTTTTTAAGCCAGCAAATCCACCCTCTGTCAACACTCCTAATTGGAGCATCATTACTCTTTTATATCAGAACAATACTTAAAGGCCTATCTGAAAATAACATGGATGGTGCTTTAGTCACGACAGTGAGTTAAATTGTTAGGACGTTGACAGGTACAGACAACAAAGCACCATTCACACAAACTAGAAGATCTTTTATTTGAGGAAAAACAGTTTATTTTTTTTTATTTAGAGCAGACATTATGGTTTGTAATGAAATTAGGATGTATATCATCATCCTTTTCCAACAGCACTCGGGAAACCACAGTAAAGAAGCACAATGAAATGATATTTTATTGGATACACCAAACTGCCCTCAAGGAAGGCCTTCCAGAGATGCCAATGGAAGGTGCATGTCTCACCTAGTCTTTACGTGGCAATCAAAAATATGTAAGCTGTGTATGGCTTGAAGGCTATATATGTCCTACAGATAATACAAAGTTTGATTCACTGTAGGTGCCCAGGAAAAATATTCAGTAGTTCAAAAGGCACATCATATTGCTATGTGTTTGCACCTGCCACACCACAGCTGTGTGTTCAGTCAGGAGAAGAGAGGCAGGGTGACCACGTACCACGTGGGCACCCCTAAGGACCCATAACTGAGCCAAGTGCAGACCTCCCTTTCACATCCTTTCCAACAGCCTCTGCTTACAACATAACAGCCCCAGGAGCAGGGGGTAACACAGCATCCTCTCTGAAGGGACAAGCTTCACAAGAGGAGAACACGACTGTGTGGATTGGGCTGTCTTGCACCTGGACTGGCTGGGACATTTGCCACTGTTTGACTGAACTGATTCCATTTCTGCTAGGCCATTCCAGCTCCATCAAGAGGACACACAATGCCCCTTGGAGCTGGCTGTTTAAAAGTAGCTACCAGGCTTCACACAAACCTGAATACTAGAAGTGTTGAAGCTTCACCATGAACAATGTTTAGTTAGCCATAAAGCACCCAACCAATGGTATTTAAAAATAAGTAGGAAGTCCTCCTTTGGTTTTGCTCGGTTTCAGCAACCCACAGCAGCGTTGGAAACCCTGAGGGTCCCTGCCTACAAGAGCCCCTGTCCAGGATGTGAAGGATTTAGTTACTTTCAATTTTTTTTAATTTTCACTGTGAGGGTGGCAGAGCACTGAAACAGGCTGCCCAGAGAGGTTGTGGAGTCTCCTTCTCTGGAGACATTCAAAACCCACCTGGACAGATTCCTGTGTGACCTAGTCTAGGTGATCCTGCTCTGGCAGGGGGGTTGGGCTGGATGATCTTTTGAGGTCCCTTCCAGCTCCTAATATTCTGTGATTCTGTGATTCTGTGATTCAAATTAGGCAATTAAATAGAAAGTAGAACTTAAATTATGGTTGTGATTTACGACTCTTCATCTGTTCTGTCACAGCCAAATCCATGAGGACTCACTGGGACCACTCAGTGCTTCCAGGCCAGGGTGTTTTAAGGTTTTGTGTGCTTGGTTGGATTTTAAGCTATAACTGGGGAGAAAAGAGGTTACTTTGTTTTGCAAAAAGTCTATATTTATAAGATCATGTTTCTAAATCTATCACCTTTTAAAAGCAAAGTTCTGACGTTACAAAGAGGTGCAATTACCTGTTCCATTGACATTGCTCTTTTTCTTAATTAGGACCTTTGAAGATAAATTCATCTGCCCACCCCTGGCATGTGAAAATTGAACTGCAGGATTAACCAGAAATATGCTATTAATTTCACCTCTGTATGAATCATCCTATAGTTAAGACCTGTAAAGGACTACTTAAATGAAAGCTTTTTAATCATACATTTCATACAGGGGTTATTGAAGTAGGAAAGCGTCTCATTTTGTTCAATTTTAAATCCCAGTAATTTTTTTTAAAGATACCTGAAATTATTAACAGTATCAAGAAAGGGTATGTATATGTGGGGAGTGGGGTGGGGTACGGGTGAGTGAGTGTGAGAGGGTTGAATTATTTTAAGGAGGTGTAAAGTACAGCCAGACATATGATCTGTAGTGTTTTATAACAACACAAATAATGTCCTTTTGTGTTGCAGGCACATTTAATTGACTATGCAGAAATATTAAACCAGAGCCTTGTCTACTGGAAAATTGTAATTCAGGTGATTTCAATAGTTGCAGGAAAAGGTCTCCAAATACCCAATGCTCCTGGCAAGGAGTTGGATAGCTCTTAGCACTGCTAACGAATGGCAGAGGCCAGGAGAGTGTAGTGCCTTGGCGACCCTCCTGTGTTCCGTTTCTGGCTCTGCAGAGTTTCCTTCTTCTCCACAGTGGCACAATCTGACAGGACCACCACATGCCCTTGGTGTTTCTCTTACATACCTGAGCCCCGAAGGCAGGTGGTTATGTGAAAATCTCAGCTGCTTCTACTGTAAAGGAAACTTCTAGTCCTTTATTTTTAATCCATCTTCAGCACAGAAGTGTTGCCTCAGAGCACTTCCAAGATCCTTCTTTTAAAGAAATACCCTGGGGTTTGTTGAAAGTGCACGAACACCGATAACACATTACACTACTGTGATAACATGCAGGTTAAAGGTGCATTTTCCCTGAGAAGTGCTTAAAAAGTTCCTTCTTCTCTCAGTTAAACAAAACCAAAAATCTCAGGCCATCTGAGTCCTAGTTCCTGACATTTAAACATGTGGGTAGCAGCACAGCTTTGGAGCAATGATACTGAGGACAAAGAGGGAGGCTTTTAGAGGAGATAGAGCAGGAAGGCCAATATTGGTTAAAACTCCCTGTATCTTCTTCCTAAACTTCTTAGGACCAGGGAGACAAGAACATACACCGTGCCTGTCTGTGTTGCCTTCCAAACTATCTAAGTCCCATGGATGCAGGAGGGAGTGGAAGATATTGCTGAGGCTCTTAGCAGAAAGGATATAACTCCTATAATACCTGCAAGAAGCACTGAACAAGAGGATGTATCTATTAATGTGCTGTTGTGTAAACCTCTTTCAAATGGCATTGTTCCTAGTTTGTTTCTAACAAACCTGATTTAATGGTCCAATACCCTTCACAGAATCACAGAATCGCTCGGTTGGAAAAGACCTCTGAGATCATCATGTCCAACCGTTCCTGTCTACCCCCTAAACCATATCCTTAAGTACCTCATCTACCCGCTCTTTAAATACATCCAAGGATGGTGACTCCACCACCTCCCTGGGCAGCCTGTTCCAGTTTCTGACGACCCTCTCAGTAAAGAACTTCCTCCTTATCAAACAGCTCATTCTAAAAACAGCTGTGGGAAGCATGCTGTGAAACCAATGGCCTTGTTGGACAATGCCAGCTCCTTCAGTGTGACCAAACTCCTGCCAAACCCAAGATGAAGAACAAGCTGGTAGAATACAATGCATGGATCACCATACCAACCTGAGACATTCTGTGTTTAATCTAATGCTGTGAGCAAGCATTTAAGTAAAGAGGTTCAATACTTTTAATGACTGGGAATTATGAATAATGTTGTCTGAGAGAGAGAAACAGTACTAGCCCTGCAAGATCCACATAAAGGTAGTATTTTGTATTTTAGACCATATGGCTCCTAAGAAAGGTCTGGCCTTGATTAGAAATTAAGATTCACTCCACCAGAACTCCAGGCTCAAAAATAGTCAGTGACTTGTCTGTAGCTGGGAAAAAAACAAACACCTGCAACTTTTATAAGTGGTAACAATTTTTTCTTCTGGGTTTACAAGACACAGTTCCATGAACTTCCTTTGGAGTTTCTTTTGGGTCTTGTTTTCTTGTTTATACAATGAAAAGACAATGGAAAGCTTGAAAAACATACTGACTTTTTCAGATTAGTCAACACACCAGATATTGATGGTGTCATTGGAATGCTTGTGATTTTGTTCAGATTCATGATGAAAATTTAACTCTTACGCCCCAGACAGGGTTTTTATCCTCTTTGTATTCTATGGAATTGAAGAAAAAAGGAAAGTTTTACCAAAGGGTTCCTGTGAGTTCGGAAAAGTAATGGATTCTGCTGAAAAAAAATCTCTAAATTAGTTTAGTTTGAGGGATGAGTGGATTCTTCATGAGTATTTCACCTGGTTCTTGTTAGCAGAATGCAGGGAATTGCAACAAGTCAAAGAAGTTTTTGCTCTATGGGTGATCTGGAAAATAATTTCCATTTAACAATGTTGGCATCATCGCCAACTTCTACCCAACTATTTATTTTTTCAGCATGCTGTTTCATGAATAGAAGGACTAATGAAGTCTGGTCTCTGAATTTGTGTGCTTTATACATCTCCACTGCAGTGATGATAACGACCCAAGTACCCAAGTACCAGTTATTCCCACCACAACGCTCCCAGCTCCCCATAAGATACAGCATGAGCCCATACCACGATACCCTTAGAACCTCCTTGTACTTGCAGCCTCAGTGTTCCCCTCCTGAAAAGGCTTCATAAATAACACAGAGGACCTTCATTGCTTTTCCACAGCCTCTAACTACTACACAGGCTCTGGTGTTGTGGCATGTTTTGTGCCAGCAGACCAAACAGGCTCCAAACCACTGAGTTCACAAGATAGGATTTTTTTTAGTGGTAAGTTTTAATTTGTTGACCTCGAGCAAGCTGGTTTCATAATAAGCACTAGAGGTTTCAAATTTCATAATTCTCATAATTTTCATAATTTCTCATAAATGTCATAATTTTCATAATTCTTATGAAACCTGTAGGATCTGGAGTGATTCCTGCCCTCAGAGCAGTTGAAAATGCAGGAGAGATGAAGAAACTGCAGTTTATTAATACAGGACTAATTCAATTGGATTACACAAATTCTGTTTCCTTGGGAAATCATGAAAAGAAAATTGAGATAAAGAGAAAACCCAAACACTTAAGGCATTATGATAACATCTAAAAATGGAAAATCTTCTGAAACAACAAGGATGGCTCTTGGGACCCAAGGGAAGGAGGAAAAGCCCTTTGCTGTCTCTGTCAAAGTGACTGCAGTGATACTGAAAAGGAAGCCTGGATCTGGGCTTTCCAACTGGTGAGCTGTGGGAAGCCTCTCTAATGCTATACAGACACTCCAGTTTAAGCAAATGTATAGTCCTGAATTAGGTTTGACAATAAATTCAGCTGTCAAAGAACTATTTTTAAGAAATATATTGTTAACTTAAATGCTACATGAACCCTTCAAAATCTAAGACTCTGAGTGGATTACTGAAGTGGGAGTGCTTTCAGGCTATGCTTAATACATGTCTTATTAATTTAAAGCCTCATGATTGCCTTCAATGTGATTATGACCCGAAATCAACCTCTATTGTATTTGTTGAAGTTCTTGTTAGACTCCTTATGTGGTGGAACAGTCACTTCTAAAAGCCTGTCTCTTTTTCAGAAGGTAAACACACCAATCTCTTACTCAGATTACTTCAGCCTTGAGGCTTGGACTCCTCAGGGGCTCCCGCCACAAAACAAGGACCACCCATGTCGTGGTTCACCCCAGCAAACATCCCACATTACCCATAAACAAATACACACTTGCACACAAAGAACTCTTGTGGAGTCATGTTTTCCATCCACTACCCAGAGGCAGAAAACAGTCCATTAAGAGATGGGGAAGAACTGCTGACAGGTTCTCCTTCCTGGGCCCTTCCGAAGTGCCAAGAGGATAGGGAGCATTCCCTGGTATTGGGAAAACCATCACAGGGTTTACAGCATAGCAAGCTAATATCCCAGCCTGGGCATTTACAGCACAAAGAGTGATTGGGCTGGCCCAGGAGGTAGTTAACCCCATAATGATCCTTGTCAACTGGCAAGGGTTAGAGCCACAAGATGGTTACTGTGGAGTGCACCCTGGCCAAGCAATCACAATGGCAGAGACTTGCTGGTTCGTGAACGCTATCCTTCTCACGGTCCAGATCAGATAAGACTACATCACCTACTAATTACATGAACAAGTACTATCAGATAATATTTAATACAAACTCAGCATCTGACAACTGCTACTGGCCTTCAAGGTAGAAGTTCTCTTTATTTATTTCTTCCCTTTCTGTAAACATTTAATTGCTTGCACATCAAGTAATTTTCAAAATAAAACAGTCTATATAAGGTCTTTTAAGTATTTATAAAAAGTTTCCTCTAGCAGGGCTTAGAAAAAAATCATGATGCTTTGGAACAATTCAGAGTCATACTATGAAACAGAGATAGAAAATAGTCACAAAGATATCTGACATCTAGCAACAACCATGACAATGGCAAATCTTTGAAAGCTGTGTGTAGGTGTATCTATGTCATAGTTTTAAATGAGAGCACTCAAAGGTAGCAAACTCCTCAGTAAGAAACAAAACTGAACAAAGCTGTAAGAGCTCTTTAGTACAGCCCTTAACACAATGAGGCTGAGCCTGTGCTCCTATTCCATCTGCAGTGTGGGTGCAGGGCAATAATAGGAAATTGAATCTTTTTAGAACACCAAGTCCTGGCTTTGGTGAGGTCACTTAAGAACAAAACATCACCCTTATTGTCAGACAACACATCCAGCTAACCCAGTTTTCTGTTTTCACTGGTGATCAGCAGCAGAGGCTGAGGAAAAAGCACAGAATCAGAGCAAAATAGAATGAAACTTCCCCTCCTCCCATGGCTTTTTCAGTCTCAAGAGGACATTGTTCTGGGAGCTTCTGAGCCCAAGGTGCTTTCTGTATGCAAAGTAGCCCGCAGTGGCTTTCCTTGTACGGACTTTGCTTATGCCCACATAACCTTTTAGTACCCAACACGACAGCGACACACTTTGGCCCCTCTTTTTGTTTTTGCTCAGTAGCCACATTTTGGCACTTCTGAAGCTCTTGCACTTTCAGTGCACAATCAGCATGCTTATGACAAGGCAAACACACATGATGGAGTTCAACAGAGCAGAGAGCTGAAAGTGGAGGCAGGCTGGCAGCTCCTCCATTGGTGCCACCACACTCTGCCCTGGCTGTCAGCTGCATGAGCATGGTGCTCCTTCATCTACCACCCTGTCCACTGTTGCCCAGCCCCAGAGCTTATCCTTTCCTGGCTCTGCTGCCTCCTGCTTCCCACCTTTCAGCAGTGGATATATCTTCCTGATTTTGAGGTTAGCCCAAATGCCTCAGTTTGAAGCATGTGGAGGGGTTGATTTCTTACTACTGTAATCCACCTTTGGAAAACAAATCCTTGAGCAGTATCCCAAATGAGTAGCTAAACTGCATCTAGGCATTTCCAAAGATCTCTGCGAAAGCATTCAGTCAGTGCACACATGATGCAGAAGTATTTCATTTATACTTTCAGCTCCTACTTACATTTTGATCCTCATGCACTGTTTCTTCTCTTGTCCTAGGAAAGATGCTTGGCTCCCAGTGAGTTGGAGCGAGTCCAATATAAAGATCAAGCCTTAATGACCAGGAAAGCCTTTTGACAGAGAGAAGGTGGGTGGTCTCCCCTGACTTTCTTTTTCTCTTTCTCTTCTTTGACCTCTCTTGGTGTGAAGGCATATGTGTGTCATGGAGGGGTGCTGAGCTTAAGGGATGAGTCATTTTCTATCCTCACTCTGCCCTGCTTTGTGCAGATTTCAAGCATAGAGAATGAAAACAGACCTTTGCATTGGAAATGGCCTGGGAATCAACCAGCCCGAGCAGAACCACAAAAATCATCTGGATACACAGAGCTTGTGGTGGAGAAATGCATTTCTCACAGGTCCCGAGTTCCCTACTGACTTGTACACATTACTGTTCATTAACAATTTGCTCTTAACGTTTTATTGTAAGCCTCTGCCTCCAATAAAAAAATATTTGTATCGAATTCAAGCTCGGCCTCATATTCCTTTTTATAATATATTTTCCATTACATTAATCGATTTTCATTTTTCAACGCGTACTGTACGTTTGCAAATCGCTTGGTTCCCCGCTGAACCCGATGGGATCCAGCAGCAATTTACGGCTATTGCCACTAGAGGTCAGCCGCTATCCTGACAACACAGCGTAAAGGCCGAGTAAAAGCTACGGTTTCATCCTCGGAGATTACATCTTCCGATAAACCACAAGCCTGAAAGGAGGCTTGGGATCTCAGTTTACCTGAGGTGGAGCTTGGCCGAAAACAAACACAGGATTATTTGTTATCCTGTTGGGTAATCAAATCCTACTTTTACTACTTTCTTCTGTCTGTATCTGTAAATCTGTTAAATTAATTACTGATAGCATTGGGAAAATATTTAGATGAAAATTCAGACTATCTAGTCTGCTTGCCTAGATAATGGGATAAGAAAATAATAAGCATGGCAAAAATGCTAGAGGACAAACTGTTCTCAGTGAAGTTGAATTCAACATTTGATGAAGCAGGGGAGTCCTGCAAGGATGCTGAAAATGGTCCTTTAGTTACAAGTTACACTGTAAAGTCATAATTTTGTGAGAAAAAAGGAACAATTTCATTTAATATGAAGAATAGGGTTAAATGAAAAACCTTTTTGTGAAAAAAAAAAAAAAGAAAACAAAACCACATTCATCTATTCAATCTCTCTGATCCACCGATCCAGGAAATTATCAGCTTGACCCAGCTTTGTTCATTTGTGCAGGGCTCCTTCTCTGTGCTTGGGCATGAAATGCTCCTGTGAGAACTGAGACCACAGTCCAGCACAGCACATTGCAGTGAAGGAAGAAGTATGTTGCCATGGGTCAGTGACTGGCTTTTATTTTTGGAAATCAATACTGCCAAGAAGCTACATGTTTTATTTCGCTGCTGCACAATCATCAAAGCCTTAGACTAGAACAACAACATGCGTAGCGACACCATAAAATACAAATCTGACCTACAATGTAGCTGGTGGAAAGTGCAGCAATGCCTGGAGTGAGGTTGTGATTAAGATGCTGGACCTTTTCTTGCCCCATGCATCTGTAACTGCTTCATTGCTGCCCTTGCCCCTGCGCGGGTCAGTGGCCAGTCAACATTTCCCTCCACTTGTCCCACATGTCAGAAGGATTCGAGCAAAAGTAACAAAGACCCTTTTCACTCTTAGTATCATTTTATATCTAAAAGGAACATTCCCAATCATCTCTGAAGCAGAAGAGAGAAGAAGAAAAGAAGAGAAAAGAGGTAACATCCATTGATTCCCCTCACTTCAGCTCCTACTGAAATAAGGAAAAAGTGATTATATAAGAAATCTGCTGTGACAGGAGCCAAGAATCAGGATGCAGTCATGATGTTGCCTTTATAGGTAATGACATGATGGGACTCTGTACTAAGGCATAAGTGACCAGCCCTAAATATGATGCCAACTATTGGAATCAACAGTTTGAAACACTCTGTGTCATGGTGAAAGTGGCTTTTGGGGACAACAGTTGTATTACAGTCCAGTAGGAGAAATCCATAACTCCGAAACTGGCTTCTTCACCATCACTTTGCCATGTAGGAAAACCCATTTTGGCAACTCCACTGGACACATGTCTCCTTCACTGGGAATGAAGGAGGCACTGAAGTTTGCTCTCTGGTTCTACACATCAGAAAAAGGAAGTTTAACAAAGATCATAGAATCATGGAATGTTTTGGGTTAGAAGGGACCTTAAAGATCATCCAGTCCAACCCCCCTGCCGTGGGCAGGGACACCTCCCACCAGACCAAGTTGCCCAAAGCCCTGTCCAGCCTGGCCTTGAACACTTCCAGGGAGGGAGCATCCACAACTTCCCTGGGCAATCTGTGCCAGTGTCGCACCAACCTCACAGTAAAGAATTTCTTCCTTATATCCACACTAAACCTCTTTTCATAATAATAGTTTGCAAAATCAAATTTTCAGTAGGGATTATAAATTCACAGACATTTGATATCCATATAACCAACTGTTGTCATTCAAAGTGGATGTACACCGAATAGTGCAAGATTCTCCAACAGTTTGTCTTAAATGGCTTACAAATATCTCTAAACTTGACTACAGTTAAAGTACTTGTCTCTCAAATCTTGTAACAGATTGTGGTCTTTTGTGGCATTGGACATTCATGCCTAATTTGAATCAGCAAAACATGACCAAGTCAGAGTCCTGAAATGAAATACACTGAAACCCTGTGACCAGTGTGGGGAGCAAAACATAGATGTAAAATAAAAGCCAAAAAAATGCTAAAACTTGTATTTGGTTTTCACATTTGCCACTGACAGTTTTCTGACCACAATTACCTCAGCAAAAATGGGATTCATTTGCCCTAACAAACTAGCTATCTGAACTTGAACCAGTGAGTCCACAAAACCTTTATAATCAACAAAGAAGTGACATCTGCAGAGCAAGATATGAACCAATTTCAAGAGATGCCTATTCCTCTTTGATTAGAGGCTAGAAAATAAGCCTATGGTGAGTACTGCAAACTGAGGAAGTCTAACTGAGATATCTAATTAGGGCAGGTGAATCTCAAACCTGATCTGCTTGGGCCTTTCATTTCCCATTTGCAAAATAATACAATGGGCCACAATAATAAAAAACAATGATAATTAATGCAGAGATGACAAAACTTAGCTCCCTATTCAACTGTAAAATACCATATGATGCAGCGATGTATGAAGTATTATAATACTTGATTTCATTGTTTTGCTAAACAACAAAGAAACTAAAAGGCAGTCAAGTGCCAGTAAAAAAAAATAAAAATGTTCTGCTGATACAGCTGCTTGAAGCTGAGCTAACACATCTGAAAGCCCTCCTCCAACACAGGACAAGTTTAGCTCTTTAGCACTTGCTTAGATATAAATGCCCAAACAAGCTATTGATTCAAATGGGACTTCTCAGGTACTGGTGCTTACAATTAAGTGTTGCTTTAAGTGCTTTGCTAGATTGTAAACTGCTCATGGGCATTCCAATTACTGCACTTCCAGTGTATATATGATCTGCCACAGTGGGTCACATTGATGGTCTGGGTGGGTTTATGTGCAACTATACGAATGCACAATTTCAAGGTAAGAAGCATTAGGAGAATTGTGCTGCAACAGTATGCAATGAGCCTATTTATTCTGGGGTATTTATTACAATTTCAGCATTGTAGATGTATTAACTTTTATTCCTGCATGTGTACTGTAGAATCAGAGAAAATGTCATGTCTTCATGTAAAACATTTACAGGAACTTACTATCTTTAAAAATAAAAGTCTTTCATCAGGTATTCTATCTAACCAAACAAATTCTGCTTGTTCCATGTAAGAAAGCTTCTGAAGCACAAGTTTTAACAAACATTTTAAGTTCCTTTTTACCAAATGCAATTCACAACAGTTGAACTTTACCCTAAATAGGCAAGCCTCCTAGATATTTCATGGACTAATTCTTTTAAAGCATGAAGCTGTTAGGTGAAATCACAGCATGCAGTTTCATATAACAAGTCTGTTCTTTTAACTATGAAATATTAAATAACCAAACTGAAGCTATGAAAGTCTCAAAACTGAAGACTATGAAAGTAGGCACAATGTAAGAAACAGGCCACTTGTGACTGACCAGTTTGACTGATATCTTAACTGGGAGATATATAGTTGTTGGTCAACAGCACCAAAATTTTTGGGAAAAAAGGGGTAGAATGAAATGACTAGCCACTTATTTCCATGTTTGGTAAAACACAATTTACTTTCCACCCATGAGGAAGATACATTGCATGATTAGATGTAAGAGATTAGACTAAATTAATTGGATGTTATGGGATTAAAAAGCATGCATTTGCAATAATCTGATTGATTGAGGGGAACTAATTTTTGAAAGAGGAAATAAGCAATTTCCTATCTTTTAATAGTCTCACTGAAATGAATATGTATTGTTATGTTCCCAAACTGAGAAATATATAAACAAATAGTAATAAAAAGCAGAGCTTCTAGTTTATCAGAAGAAAGATTCTGTATTAAAGATGAAACTACAGCTATTATAAATGGAAAAATTGTCACCTTTACAATACATGTTATTTCATGCAAAGGAGAGGATTACTTTTTTTTTCTGGATCTCTATTTCTATGAAAAGATAGCCTAAAGCTGAAAGTTTTCTCACAGCTGGGATATTTATTAAAAGACCTATCCCATGCAGATCCTCTGGTGCCTAACAGTATGTGAGCTCATACTTTTGCCTTTCTCTCTGTCCAAACACTTAGAGAGTAGCTCTCCCTCTACATGTATGTTTACTTTCAGGAAGCTTGTAGGGATTTAATAGTTCTTAACCCTCTGTCAAACCCAGAGTTCAAAGGAAGTAGGAGAACTGCAGATACACACGACTGCCTGAGCTGTATTTTCATAGGAAGCCAGGTCAATGAACATGTACGTGGCCTCGGGCATTCCTTCTGTCTGCAGCACCTCTACCATCTCAGGTGGATGTTCTGTTTCTCTCTGCAGAAACAGTAACAGTTTCTCCCCTGTAGCTGCATGAAGAACTCATACAAATGAGAAAAAAACTCATTAAATACACAAAATGAAATATGAACAAGATACTATTAGCCACACACAAAAAATCTGAGCCAACAATTACGTATTTTGCTTTATATTTCATGGAGGTTAATGTACTCTAATAAGCTATGACTTCTTTTTTAAATAGAAATAGTTCAAGGTCGTCATTTCTAAGTTATGTGTGTTTATGATTAAGCACTGATTAAGAATATGATTAAAAAATATAAATTTCTGGGAGGTGCAGCACCTGGTATGACCCTTCAGGTTTTTATGAGTGCATAGGCCTATGCTTACATTGTACCAAATGCTGTGTGAGTAGCTAATGTTGCAGTATGGACGTGACATGGGAAAGAAAATTTTGGGTCACTGTATGCTGAATTCATTAATTTCATAACATCTTCTGAAGCATAGGAACATAAACAAATCTTAAAAAACTTACAGTGAAAAGCACTCATTATATGAAACAAATAAAAAAGGTTTCATTTCATAAATTGGGTCATTTACTAAGCAAATGAGTGCTTCCAAAAAGGGAGCATTCTTTGCAAAGTGATAATAATATCAATGATGATATTCTCACTGGCATGAATATAAGACTGTGTATTCAAGTTAACAAAAAAAGTAGCAACCTCCTTATTTTCAGGAAAGAAAAAAATGCTTCATCTTTAGAAAACCACAACTGAAGTAAGTGTGGATTATTTTAAAAGAAGCACCATTCAAGAAGCACTGTTTAAGGCAGGCAGTGAGTAAACCATGATCAATGAAAACCCACTACATTAGGAAACCCATGATGGTTTAAAGGTTACTTGAGGCAAATTATTGACTTTCACTTTCCATGCAATCAGAAATACATTGTTCTTTAAAAAACGCCATCAAATACATTTGTTGTGTACTAGAACTGAAGAAAGTAGAGACTGCTTCAAACTTGCAGTTTAAAGAGTCCTAAAGATGAAGCCTGAGACAGACATCTTGACTCAAAAGTCAGAAAGTCCAGCAAGGCAAACAATGAAAGTCAATGCCACATCCAGTTTTAAAACCAAAAGAAGATTACAGAATGACAGACAGAAGAAAAAAGGAACAGGAGATGCTGCTTTGTTGTTCAGTTCTTAGTACATGGCCCTTAACACACCATTTTACTTGAATCCAATTTGCTGAGCAAATTTTTGCTGAGCAAAGGTCAGAAGGGACCTCTGGCCCACCTAAATTGACCTCGACCCTGTTGTAGATCCTATGTACAAGCCCCAGAGATCTCAACATTGAGCCCCAGGACTTGAGGCTTGTCTCATGTCTTTGTTCAGTCAAATGACTTCTTGCCATAACTAGAAAGCAGGCAATGCCATGGTGCCACCAAACATATGCAGTCATGGGAAGAAGCCTGTAGTTCCCAGGGTCTTTGCCAATTGGTTCTGTGAGAAAATGTTCACATCTAATGACTTAGACCCTGGAAATAGATCAGTCACCCAAGGCAGGACTGTTGTGCCAGTTCAGGTAAATCCACGGTGAATTCAGCTGCTCTGACACCTTTAACACTTCAGAAGGAGTAGGTTGAGTTGCATGCCCAGAAAGCACACAACCATTGAAGGCAGTGATAGTTGACAGGGTGTGTGGGGGGATCCTTGATAACTGCTTGACTGCTGCAGGCAATGGGTTAAACACTTGTATGTCACAGGGCTAATGCAGAATGTGGTTAATTGTGGATTACAGCTGCCAATGCAGAAACATCTTGCTTTTATGATCCATGAGGGAGAGAACTTCACCAGGACAGAAAGTATGCCTATAGGCCTGTGGTCCAAACCATCCTCTCCTGCTCCCCCTTTCCTCTACACATTCCCACTTATTCCACTTATTAACAGAATCCACTATTTCTCACAGAAGATGGGTTAAAATACTTTACTTAAAGATACATATATATTACAAAGATGCCTTATCTCACGCTAAATAATTCAGGTGTTGGTGAGCTGGCCCCTTCCTTAGTCCAGCTATTCTGACATTTTATTTTACCTTTACAAAGCTGTTTTGCTTTACTGCACCTCAGCATTGAAAATCATATCTCATATCCAAGTTGATGGACAGATCCAACAACTACGTCACTTTGCTATCCCTTGGTCTGTAAGATTGATTATAACATTCCTACTTCATGTGTAAGTAAATATACACAATATGAAGTAATCAACCTTCTATTACATAAATTATTCTCTTTAAGCTCCACAGGGTAAGGCTTCATTCCCAGCTTCTGCATCCTTGAGAAACACCTCAGCTGATGTCTCCCTAACATCTCCATGCTGTTCCTAAAGTGAAGCAATCTAAACTAATGCTGTGCAAAGTGACTCTGGGAGATGATACCTTTTGGTCAGGAGCCCCAGGAAAGCTATTAGAGCAAGTAGAGAATGGGAAACTGGTTGCAGTTTCTAGGAACTGTCTGAAAAATGTTATGTATCAAAAATTATTCTTGAAAAAGGTGCACATAGATTCCTCTTCTGAGCATTGTGGTGTGTCTAAACATGCACCCCTGAAAAAATTCATTCAAAATCTGTTTTTTAATTTAAAAACTACAAGTAATTAAATATCAGGACAGATCCAGAGTAATTTTTGCATAAATACAAACTAATAAGGAATGCAATTCAGCAAAACCAAAGAATGGTTGATGCTTTCCTAGCTCTCTCAGAGCTTTTCCTGAAGTTTATTTTTAGAGAGGTAGATCACCAACATAAATATGATTTAGCCCAACTTCTTCTACCTAAGCTGCGCTTACACATTTCAATTATTTCTACAACTATTGCTACTTCACAGTTTTGGTTTTTTTGCCCTCTCTCATCTCTCCTTCCTCCCACCTGAGTCCTGCCACTCAGACACTCTCTGTCCTCTTTCCCAAGATTTTTGATGAATCTCTCTCTCGAATACTTGATTTTGTGAATGATTTTTGGAACTCCCTTTAATCCTATGAATGCCTGTCTATACCAATAGTGTTGTCATTGCTACATCTCCTCATGCTCTCCTTGATCTAACAGGTATCGCTTTGTTACTTCTTCACACTCATCTGGATGTATCTCATGTTTGCCTCTGGGCCTGCAACAATTCCCGGAGTCGTATCCATTAAAACTCATCATCCTCCTTTCCAAAAGTGGCAGAGACTACAGCTTTGAAAAGTTGCAACTCGGCCACAGAGACAACAACTCCCACCATGACCACCTTGAAAGCAGTTGTCCTTACTGGTCTAGAAGCTATTTAGTGGGCCTGCAACTCTGCAGTAATGTAGATCTTCAGCAAACATAGATTCTGGCTCTTGTTCAAGTCACAATAATGATCTGCATACCCTTAATGCAACTTAATGAGATCTGAAAGTCTCACCATAAAATGCCATTGTCTTGGCACATCCTTTCTTCGCTTTTCCTTCTTTCCTCCTTCGCTGTCCCAGCACTTGTTAGCTCCTGTGCATGCAGGGTCTGCAGGGCACTGTGTGGATGCCACAGCTACAGGCACCACACATAACCTCTTTTAAGGCTGCCAGAAGAACATTTTCCTCTCCTTGAGGCCAGCATCCTTCTTGTCTCCCACAGCTATGCCATTGGCTGTGTTGTTCCAGATCAACACATGATGCTCAAACCAGCACATCCATAATATCTGGAATGAAATCCTATGCTGAAAAATTCAACAGGAGATGCTACATCAACTTCTGCAGGAACAGGGATTAACTCTGTCTCAGCCTTCAAGTCATTATGGACTTAATTCCACACGCGTTTTACTTGTATTTATTAGCTTAATTTGATATCTCTGAAGTCAGACCAATTGTCTGCCTATCTTTTAAAAACAAACCTTAGCAAAAATAACTCTCCATTATAAAGAACTATATATTCAAAGCACTTTTCAGGTGACATTTGAGAGCCCTATTTGGTGCTGAAATATGACCTCCCGAAATCCAAGAACAATGCAAACCATACATTGCACAGCCACTATTTTATCTTTCCTGTATATTTTACTCCCTTAGTTTTCCTCCCTTGCCTGAAACAAATCTCATAGCTAAGACTTCTGTTGTTATCTGTTTCCCACTTCTGGCATGGCAGAATCTGGTTTGTTTGTTGGTTTGAATAATTTACACATCTGCACAGCCAGGATCTAAGAGCGAGGTGTTTATGTAAGGTCTCAGGCAGGAAAGAAGATGAGACGTTCTCTTTGATCCAACCACCTTTGTGCCTAGTGCCTCACTGCCATGACTCTTTTGCTCTTGTTTGATTTCTTAAATTGCGTGCAAGGTTCAAAGCAGTGACAATCTTTCCAGAGCAGAGAGTCAGGAGCTCAGAGACTTCGAAACTGTGTAAATATCTGTGTATACATCATCAATATTTAGCAACCTAAAACCTCAGAACAAGCAGGTTTCAGACAAAAGCTAATGTTGTGACAACGGAAAACCAAAGGAAGAAAATCTTCTCTGGAGTTACGATCAGCAATCCTGAACCCAGCACCCATTCCCTGCCACAGAGCTACAGCACCACTCAAGCAGCAGAAGGGGAACATAAAATTCTCATTCATTTATTTTTCAAGGAGGCTGGAAAGCTATGAGCAAAGACAAGTCAGAAGCGAGATTTCCAAGTTGGTCTTGGGATGTAACCTCATCTAAGTCACCACCTGACAGTCTGCCCTTGCACTGGGTTGGCCCCGCTGTCCCTCTGACTGTATGTGTGTGTGAACAGGTGAATACAACACATTTCAGTAAAAAATGGTGCAACAGCTGCTTAGACAACCCCCCAAAAATCCCATTCTGTCTCCTGACCCCTGGAGTTGAAGTGTGAGCTTGCAGGCCTAAGTGCACCCACCTTTTCCCATCATCTGGTATCTTTTGCTGGAGTGGTGGATGCTGGTGGTGAGGAGGACAGCCAAGGACATGGTACCCAGAGAACACCAGCACTGTTGCAATGCCACCACAGACTGCCCTGTAGCTGCAAGCCTATGCAATCATCTGCTTCTTGCAGGGATGTTTGTGCTTGCCAGCTACTTGCAGGGGATGGGGAGGGTGGCTATGGCAGGATCTACACCTTCTCTTCAGGCTAGCATGCTGCTGGCTGCTACAGCTGGACTTCCAGCATTTCCCTGTCTGTGTTTTCCTTCCTGTCCTCCTGAGTACACCCCAGGCAGTTATCCCTATGACAGCACTGACAGTCCCTTTGCTGCTGTCCATGATACCAGTGGTGTACATCCTTTGGCCCTGGTAAGTACCTGTGCATTTTTCCTTTGGCACAACTGAAGGACTCAGCCGTGACACCTTTGCTCACAGTGTGCAATGCCACTGAACTCAATGAGTGGAGAAAAGAAGTGCAGGGAAGGCACCATGAACAAATTCAGAATTTGCTGTGGACTCTGTAGAAGTGATATTTCTGCCCTGCACTTATCAATACGTTGGATTGACCTTCACTATACAATAATATTCTCCAGAAAGTGATAAAAGCTTCAGATATTGCCTTTGATTCATACCAGCACTGTACTCCTCAGTATACCTGTTATACATGTTTGCAATTAAAGCATGGGTGTTACTAGGAAGGCAATATGTCTATGAAAAAGCATTTTTAAAAGAGACAGAAAAGAATATGCAGCCAAAGTACATTTATCTATGAATGAAGTCCTTGGAATTAAAGTGAGACTCAATTCATAATTCTTCCTCAAGTTGGCCCCCATCCCATGTGTCCAGGGAAGGCATGCAGTCTCAAAGTGAGGTGTATTCCCCTTGAGGATGTGTTTGATCGCACTCTGTTCCTAGAAGTAGGAGACAATGATTTATCTTCTACTACAGAAAGTAGCTTAAAGATGAGAAAGTGTGGATTTTGTTTGATTAGTCTTGAATGAGCTAAAAAGTCATTGCTCTGATGAGTGAGTGAACCAGAGCTGACTCTGGGCTGGCAGATATCCACACCTCAAAGGTAAAACTCCACCTTTCAGCACGCTCATTTCAAACAGTATTTAGGATCAAGGCACATGCAAGGCAAAACTTGTCTGTGGAAGCAGAGTGCTGGGGACATTCCTTCCCCCCTGCATTACTACCAAAAAAATGTAAGCACCATTTATAATCTCAGAAAACATCAACATATGATGTTGAAAACATCACACCATGACCTCCTCCTCAGTCACTCTCCTAAGAGAAGTACACTTAAATGAGTTGATTTTACTTCCCTTGGTAAACTGTGAAAGACCCCAGAAATTTTGGTTAAATTCACACACTTAAGATAAAAAAAGTCAAAATCACAGCCTTTGCAGAGGTGGAAATCAAAATTAAACAGAAGTTTATAACATATTCACTGGACCCGTATGAACACTATGTGTTTCATACTCTTTTAAATATATTTGTTAAAATAATAGATAAACATAAAAATATGGACTTCATAAGGTAGAATGATCTGGGTGTAAGGCAGAAGGGAGGATTTTACAGAGTAAAATGATCTATTTGCAAAAGATTTTTTTTTAAATAGAGTATATCTGCCAATGCCACTTCTGTTGGATGTTCCCATATATACCAAGCAGTCTATGACCAGTAATACTGCTTTAGGCAGCACCACTAGCCAAAGGTGTGAGTGGCTTCTGGATTTTTATTGGTCTTGTCATAATTTAAAGTAAATCTGTAGGACTGAGTAAGGTAAATTAAAAAACGGTGAAAATAAGGCATATTACTGAAGTGGAACACTGACACTGAATTTAAATTGCATCCAAAATGTCTTATCAAGTAATAGGCAATTCATCATATCAGAATTCCCTCAACTGAAAATATTAGTGATTAGGCAAAGGCTGTTAGCACACCATAGCAGAAAGGATATTGATTTTATAAATACCAGCTCCGCTTATGCTAACAATAATACCATTAGCTATATTTAGTACTGCTTCTGACATGCATTTCAATTTCAGGACATGCTGTACAGGGAGAAGTTGTCTTATTTTGGTCAGAGGTTATTCTCAATAATAAATCTTTCCCAGTTATGGTGTGTTTAAGTTGTCCTCAAACAGCATACCTCAGGCCTACTGAGATTCCATCAATTGATACTTAAGGTAATATTATGTCTTATTTTTTCAGTTATTATCTCTTCAAGCTTAAATGAATCACAGTTAGAGGAAAGTTTGGTTAGGACACCGCTGGCTAATCTCCACCCAAAAGCAGGACCTGCGGTGCCTCTCCTGAGCTGTCACAGGCTCATGCAGCAGACAGGGAGTGGTTGGAGAAAGCAAGAAGTAAATGTGTTACAGAAAAAATATGATGGAAATACTTCTTTCTGAGACAGCAGAGGCTGTGCTGCAAGTAAGGGGGTAGGCAGGCACCCACGGCATAAATCACTGCAGCTGCACAGCAGTCTTTGATGGGACAATGCCGGTGGAAGGTCTGGCCCCAGATCACTGCAGGTGAGAAATTGCTGAAATTCAGGAAATGCTTTTTCTCCAGTGTTTATCCTTAGATGTGACCCTGCCAAAATAGGTCCCTCAATTCCACCTTCAAACACTTTTAACTTCTATTTTGTACTTCTTTGTGCAATCTTACAGGTGGACCCGAGAGCCATAATCTGAAGTGACACCTACACTGTTCGTGATTTTGTCCTCTTCACTTCTATTTTTCACTTCACGAAGAAACCTTCAGACAAAACACTCAAATGCAGAACAAAGCTGTCCCCAAGATGACAAATAAAAAGTGATTGAACTGTAAGGGTGAGTTAAAAGCTAAACATAGCTTTCTATAAAGGAGGCAAAGAGGTGTACAATTTAAAATCTTCATATGGGATTCAACAAATATTGCACTCCCAAACCTCAACAGAACTGTATTTGCTTTTTTATCTCCACTAATATAACGTAGAACAAGGGTCTTTTCTTTCCCAGCTGTTTCTCAGGCTTGCTTGCGCTGTCATTTACAAGTACTGTAGGTGAGGCAGCTGTTCCAAATTCACTTTCCACTCATTGCTAATCCAGCTGTGGATATGGTTTTGCATATGTGTGAGTTTTACTGCAGTGACAAATGTTTAAACATTTTCAACCCTTACAGAGAAGAAATCCAACTTCCACAAATCCAATAGGCACTGCAAATATACAAAAAAGGTTATGGTTATATCACCCTTGATGTGTTCTGAAGACACTGGCAACATCCACCTCATCAATCTATATTTTCTAAAGAGAGCTGTCCCTACCCACCTCAGCAAGGAGTTGTGGTTAGGGGCATGGACAGTGTATACACTTAACAGAATACAAAATTAAAACCCTAATGGTCATGTATTTCTGTTCATCACAAAACACCCTACATAGAAACAGGGGAAAAAACCAACAAACAATTTGTATGATGATAATTTAAAGTAACTTCCTACTGCTGCCTTTCTTGGTGATTAATCAACCCCCTCAACTTGTCAATCTTAACATCAGAATCAAAATTCTTGCAGACCAAAATACAGCATCATGTCAGAGACCAGGCTCTTCTCAGTGACAGCCAATGACAGGACAAGGGGAAATGGGTGCAAGCTGGAGCATAGGAGGTTCAATCTGAATATAAGGAAAAACTTTTTTACTGTAAGGGTTACAGAGCACTGGACCAGGCTGCCCAGAGAGGTTGTGGAGTCTCCTTCTCTGGAGACATTCAAAACCTGCCTGGACATGTTCCTCTGCAACCTAGTCTAGGTGATCCTGCTCTGGCAGGGGGTTGGAGTGGATGATTTTTTGAGGTCTCTCCCAACTCCTAAGATTCTGTGATTCTGTGAAATCCAAAATCTGTCAACATGTCATCAGCATAATGAAGCCCCATTCAGTAACTGCTTCCCACACCAGAAACATCACAATCGGGGCATCCAACAGACCCAGATTTGCTACCCTCTGCCCAATGCAATGGATACCCTTCCAAAAATGAGCTCTACACTGGAATGAGAAAGCTTCAGATAATCAACAAAGGATAGAAATGCACAGCTGTCAGTGGGAAATCTGTTTTCATGGGATAGCCACTCCATCCCTGACTTCTCAGCCCTTGTCCCCATGTAAGTTTTAAAAATACCTTCAGAAGCCAAGTCTGGGAACTGAAATTCGTAACTCAAGTGGACACTTAAAATTATGAATTCAGTGGGGAAGGTGGCTTTATGGCACATGACAATTTTTCTCACTCCCAGCTAGATCCTTGCTATTTCACAGCTGGATATTACATTTCTTTCTCTGTCCTAGAAGAACTAATGCCTTTTTCACCTCTCCCTTTTCTTATATCCACCTCTAGTCCTCAAGTACCAAGGACTTCTGTCTTATAAATCATCTGGCTAATAACATAATCAACATAAGCTCTAAATAGTTTAAATACAGTTTAAAGCTTATAACATCTATAGCAGACCTGAGGAAAACCTCATGTGTCTGAAACTTTGCTATTTTTTTCCAATTCTGACAGATAGTCTAATAAATAATATTAGCTTTACCTGTAAATATTTTACCTTTTTATATCCTCATACCATCCTGGCAATAAGAACACAGCTGTGCAAATATTTCAGCTTACAAAACCAACAAATCATGTGTTTCCAAAACAATATACACTTGGATTTTAAGCAACACTAGTGTTTTTTAGCATCTGCTTTTACAAAACACAGAATCGTGCAAATGAGAACAATTTTAGATGTGCTTACATCTGGCAAAGAGTAGGGAATACATACTCTGCCTGTTTAAATTTGAGAATCTATAAAACCTCTGGGCAGACAGTAGTAACTCTTCAAAGCTGGATTTGTTTTACAGTAGTCTACTTCTCTGAAGCAAAACATGCAATACCTGGGTGAAGTCCAAGAGAAGAGCACTCTGTTTCTGTGCAAGCACTAGGAAAGTCTTACAGATGTCAGGACTACAAGACCTGAGACTGTCCAAGTCTGTCATTGCCTCCCCAGTCTGAGTTGTGACTTGCCATGTGTCATTCCCCTTTTAGTTTCTTCTTAGAGGGGTTTCACACTTCTCATGTGGGACCTGCATTTAGAGGTGCTGTGTATAAGCATTTGAGCACAACTCAGATCCAGAGCACACTTTGTATAGTGTATAAATTTTCTATTGTATAGAAAATAACATGTCTGGTGGCTTCTTAACCCCCAGCAGTTTAAACTGCCCCATGCAGAGCTCCCAGACTCCCTAGGGATGCAATTAGTGCCCTCCCAGTGCATCACCACAAAACACCCATGAGATAGTAAAGAAGCAGCAGCTGTGGGAAAATAACCATGGAGGAGTCCAACACATCTTCCTGACTTGCCTGGACAGGTCCTCCTGGCCATCATCTTGGTGACCTGCATCCTTTTATGCGCTCTGATGTCTGCACAGTTCTTCATCCTCCCTGACATCTCCAGGGGTTATTTTTGCTTTTATACCACTCATCACTGCCAGGGGTTCAATACAGCCTGCACAGGTGCAAGTAGATGGAGCAGGTACCATCCAAGTGTCTCCCAAAAAACTTGTGCTCTTTGATTATATAACTGGGATGACGTAGCCAGACAATATTTCCAGGATTTTCTCTTTTATCTTTAAATCACTTTTCTTTCTTGGCCTCCCAGGTCTCTAACTGAATAGCATTTGATAGCTTTCAGGACAGACAGTGAGAACTTGTCATTTCCCAAGTTTCAAGAGCAGATAATTGGAGGGAGAGGGAGCTGCCCATGGAGTCTCGAGGAGTGTCGAGGACATGGGGAAGCTCTTGCAGTTGTTGGCACCAGGTAGTAACATTGGCATAAAACTGAGCAGCCTTGAGCAGCCTGGTTTGGTGGGAGGTGTCCCTGCCCATGGCAGGGGGGTTGGACTGGATGATATTTAAGGTCCCTTCCAACACAAATCAATCTATGATTCTATGTAGCTAGGGCAGTAAATAAATAAATAAATAGTGTAATTTTTCTTCCTGCTTTGAATCAGATACATGTTCTAGATCAGAAGGTAGATTCTTACTCCATCATCTTCATACTGCATCTGTGTCATATTTCACGCCAAGTGAAAATAGAAAATGGAGAATGAAAATGGTTTTATCAAATCATGTCGGCAGAGGCATTGCAGCCTATAAGATCAATAATTAACTGGTTTTCATTTTGCCGAAGATAATGGTATTTTCTGCCTTAGCTTTGACAATTATTTTCCCTTACTATAACACAATTGTTTCTATTTACTGTCTTTGCAACCTTGTGTGAGAATACTCCATTTACACTAGTTTTCCTATACATCAAAATACACTACTCGTTTTGTGAAAGATTATTAAATCTCCCTTAACAAACCACAGTGACTGAACAGATTTATGTGCTTTTCTGTAGCACTGTGCACTGGGTGGGTTCAGGGTAGGTCCCTGCTAACTGCTGCCTCAGGATTCTCTCAGGAACATAGAATTTTAATAAAACAATCCTCTTATATGCAATTAGAAAAAAATACACTATTAATTCTGATACTGGTACATTGCTGAGAAAGCCTCATTTAGTTTTCTGATTTTAATATAATTCAAGAAAATACCACAGTTTAACTGCAGCAAATCCCTAGCTCTGGCCCCTTTATACTTAGAAGAGCAAATTCAGTATTCTCAGTCTCTGCTAGGCTCTGGAAACCTCTTGAAAACTCTCTATCCAGGACTGGGTATGTTATGTGGGCATAGGTCTGGCGTGCCACAGTATTCTTCAGAAATCTTTCCACCTCGCATAGCCACCTGTGCATGTTTTATATGTGGGACTCAAAAGGACTGTTTTATTACTATTATTCTTCCAGCTATCCTTTCAAATTATTGCACTTTTGCATATAAAAAAACCCTGTAGTAATGAGTAGACATTTGCAGTGTGGTCAGTTATGCTCACCAGCAGCAGTCATGAGCATCAAATTAATCTCATGGAGAATTTGAATCCTAGGAAGCAAAGGCTTATTCAAGCCACATATACTGGCAATGCTTTCCAACGTAGGTACTCATTGTCAGAGCATCACAGACTCTGTCCCACGGGACAGATCTGCTCTAAGATTTTAAAGTATTTACTTAATTATCAATTCCAAATGAATAGCTTCTTGCAACTAAGCATACATCCAAAGCCATGAACAAGAGAGGGAGTAATTGCCTAGCTCCTTAGATTGCCACTGCTTCAGTGATTCACTTATTTTTCAGCTAAATGCAATGGTTACAAAGTGTAGGAAAAAGAATGCACACTATGTTGAATAAAATTCTCTGAAATTTAAACATGTTTCAGTCCATCAGAAAATAGTATTTCATCTTTTCAGACTTCTGAACACTTAAAGTGAATTGCAATGTAGAACCCATTATACCATTATGCTTTTAAAAAATATTACCTGCTTAACTAAACTAAAACAGCACAATCATTTTGACTCTATTTTATTAAGGCTTCCAGAAAATAAAGACAAATTATTTTTGATATAAATGAATCCTATCAGCAATGTCCATGGTTTGGATAAACTATTCAAGATCCTTCTTTTCTAATCATCTTTCCTGAAATAATCTTTCAGCTGGTGGCTCGTGATATGATTCTGGGAAAGAATGTCAGTGGCAATTTCATAAACAGAAAATGACAGAGTAGAAGGTAAGACTGAAAGATTACACTGTCACAGAGCACTGTTATGCAGGAGTTAATAAAGCGCATCTGCCACTTCACTTAATATCAGTAACAGTCTGTGGATATTACTAGAGATTTTGAGCCACTTACTGTTCAATAAACTTCATATAAGCACTGTGATTTTCACAGCATGATCAATAGTCCAGAACAGAATTTGGAGATTATATGTTGTCCTCATGGATTTTTGAAGCAGAAGTCCCTGGTCTTGTGTTGAAACAAGATATTTGCTTTAAATTAGCTTGATGTGAGAAGCAGTCAGGGAGCATTAGAAATACAGCAAACACAGATCATGCACCTGAGGACACACACAGCCAGGTTGCAAGCTGGAAGGATGCACATAAAGCCAGTGAGGGCACACAAGCAAGACACGATGCCAACTATGCAGATGGATGGATCACAGAATTATCCCACGGTGGAGGATATGCCCAACCAGAAAAAAAGTGGCAATGGTACCAATGAGCATGTACCCTTCTCAGCTTTTAAAGAAAATGAATTGTTGCTGTTGGGATGGAAGGGGGAAGTCAAGAGTCATGAAAATTAAGAAAAAATTGGAGTTGTGTGAATCTCGGTCAAACCAGAGTGACAGAGACTGTTCCTTTGGATGTCTAAGGCTACCTATAGTAGCTCTTTCCTAAGTTACACAAAACAGGGAGAGGGGAAGGATGATAACACTGGAGAACACCAGCTCATTATACACACATAAAGGTATCACTAGTCTCACAGTACCAGAGCACAGCAGTTATTATGGGCTGAAATCTCTCATTCTCAACTTGGTGTATTGCAGGAGAAGTTCATTTTTTGCATACTTTCAGTGAATATATTTCTGATGGTGTCATGGCCTTCCAGACCAGCGTTCAATCAAACCCACAGAAGAGGCTTGCAAAGCCGCTGTGTACTGATGCAGCTAACACCCTTTAGACGTGCGTTCGACAGGATTTGGGTGCCCACACAGAATTAACCTTACAGGTGCTTTTGAAACTCTGGTTTCCACCTCTCACATCTCTTAGCTGTGTTCCTCTTTCCCCTGCACCCATGATATTTTCCCTCCATGACTTTTTCTGATTCCTGTTTTTTCTTTTTATAAGGAAGGTGGGTACTGCTAGATGAGTAATATGGGAGAAATGCATGAAACCTCTTCTAAATTACAAACTGCTGGTATTTAAGAAGTCAGTCTTTTTTTTGATGAATGTTGAGTTTTCATTTCTTCCCTCTCTCAAGCTGAAGAGATGAAACTCAGTTTTCATAAAAAAACATGGGATCTAAAATAATTACAATTTTTACTATATCTCCTTTGAATTTAAAGCAGAATTTTGTGCCTGTTCAGGTCTGATCTGTGCATTTCCAAAATGCCACAATCATTTTCTTACTATGACTCCCAGTGACTTGTATATGGGTCATGCTGCTAACATGTGAAGTATTAAATTGAGAAACTACCAAAAGTCACATTTCTGCATCTCTTGAGACTGTGAAAAGTATTCTGTTTGGGCCTTGTGGTTGAGAAACTATAAACCTGCTCAATTTTCAAAACAGTTGCTAAAAACTGTAACAAATACAAAATAGATTACAGGCTAAATTCTCTAGTTCTTTCCTGTTCAATCCTCAACAGGCTACGAGTCATAATTTCCAAAGACAATATGCACATCCCTAAGAGATTACATCAATTCTTCTGAAGGAAAATCCATGAGTGTCCACTGAGTTATGAAAATATATCGAGCAACCAAGATGTAGCCCTGCAAATTATCAAGGTTAAATAGGTAGAGGTCACTTCCATAGTTACTCTTTAATCTTTCCTCTCAGCTGCATGGAACCCTTACTCTAAATTAGATTACCACAACATCCACCGTGAACCGTTCAAACACTGCAAAAGAAATGTGTTTACATAAATAATTACACTCTGAAAAATTAATGCAATTTTAAAGATGGAAATCTTAACTGGCAAACAAGCTGCTGAAGTAAAAAGTAATGTTTCCATGGCAACCTGAGCTACCTTTTTGTACTATTCCACTGAGGGAGGGGAGTCCTTGTGGAAGAAGGATGCAGCAACGCAGACACTGAATGCCAGGACACCAGGGGGATGACAGCGATGCCCCGTGCTTGAGCCCCAACACACTGACAGAGATTACAAGCTCTGTGACATATAGGCATATAAAAATTAGAAACTTCACATAAATATTATGCCATACTAAATAATGATGAGAGATTTAATTTATCACGGATTTTTTGCCCGTTCCCTTCCATTCTTTCAGTTCAGAGTGATAATATTTTCTGGTTAAAAGATTAACTGCTATAGTAGTTTAATTAAAGCAAAGACAGGTTTATAGTCTTAATATTATGTGAAGACTGCTAGTGAATATCTCCATGCATTATACCACTGGGTCCACTTCCCTTTCACTGTTTTTTTTTTTTAAATATACTTTTGTTTTGAAAAAACAATGTTAAAATTTTCAAGAAATAACAGACTTCTGCTTCTTTCTCCTCATGATTTCTTTAAAATGGTATCAGCAATAAGCATTCCCTCTGTTCTTACCAGTAAAGGATCTGTGGAGTGTTCCCTGCAAAACACCTGCAAGTTAGAGCCTTGTACACAGCAATAACAACACTCAACCCAAACCTCCAAGAAAAACAAGCCCTAAAGAGTGGAAGAGTGTTATAAGAGGCCTGTGGGCAGTAAGAACGACTGTGTGTATCATCCCTAGTCTTTGAGAAGAAATACTGGTTTCTGTTGCCTTTGACTTTTTCTTCTGAAATGCCTTTCAGGAGACAGGTCATTATTGGAAGTTAATGCTCTGTTGCTTTGAAAATAGGGAAAAAAAAAGTTAACAAAAAATGCAAGATTCATTCCAGCTTTCAGCAGTAGGTTAAAAGGATTGCTGCTTTTTCAAGGCATTTATTCTGTGTGCTCCAAAACACAGCTAGATGAAAAATACAATATTAGGGACAAATCAATTATTTACTACATAATCTTGAACAAATCTCTTAAAAAAATGTTGAGCATGGAAATAACTCATGTGTGACAGAATCAAACTGGGTCTTTAAGATGTACAGATATGGAATGTATGACAAGAGAAATGATATTTCCCAAGCTGGGATTTCAAACCCATCAGGTTTTATAGTACTCGCAGTCCAGGGACTACTAGGAAAAGGTGTTCTTTTAACAACTGCGTTTTTTTCAGCTCTCAAGAGTTTCATTATGCTCTGAAATCTCTTTTCTATCTTCCATGGGGAGAAAAACTTCTCAGTTCAACACACTGGACCCTTGGTAGACTACTCACTACACTGTGCTCACATGTCAACATCTAGGCTTGGAAATCCTACTTGTCCCAGATGCCACACTTAAACTATTCCCGGAAATTGAACCAGGTCTCCTGTGGGCTCTTCTTCTGCACTACAAAATAAAGGAAAGAAGCAGAGGAAAGCAACCTGGGTTGACCCAGAGAGCAAGGCTAGTGCAATGTGTGCTACAGGTGCAATGTGTGTTATAGGTGGTCTGCATTTCAAGGCAGCAGATACAGGGAGTTACAAAGTAGGCAGGCCCTCTTCAGTGCCCCAAAACAGAGAGAGAAACTGTCCTTCTCAAAGCCTAGTGCAATCTGGGAAGAAAAACACATTTTCATGACAGTTATATTCTTTTGATCACCATAGTCTTCTAAAGCTCTCCAGAGGATGTGATGGTAGTGTAATTCCTGGATTGATGGGCAAGAGGTTATGAGAGACCATCATAGCCTAATTGTCTGTCTGGGCATGGTTATACCCACACCAGAGGGCAGTCCATCAGAGGGACACCCATCTCTCCCTCTAATATCCCCCCCACTAAAAAAGTGTATCTATACACCAAGATGGCAGTGCTGCTGAGGGTGAGCAGACACCTATTGAAAATCCTCATTTTCAAAAATCTGTAACTTAAGTAAGTTTTAATAACTTGGAATATTTTTTCCCACACAATTTCTTTGTTTATTTTAAGCTGAAAAGGTTCAGTGCTTTTCTTTATCTCAGCAGTTTTGCCCCCCCCAGCCCACAGACTGATTACACTCATGGAATAAATCTAGGCTGGCAGAGAGAAGCAGCTCTGTGCACGATGTTGTTCTGTGCAGATCCTCAATGTTTTCCTGCAGATGCCAGAAAACACATTTTTACTGGTAATCAGCAGGATGAGAGGGATGATCCATGCTATTGGGAGGCTGGCAGACAACGTGGCAGGTGACTGAAGGATGAGAAAGGACAACAATTTCACGGTCAAGGCAATTCAGTGCCACTCTGGATAGTGATCTGGCCTCCAAGACCAAATCTTTATGGGAGAGTGGTATGTCACCCAAACCAAATGTTTTACAGGTGGTTGCAGTTTGCATGTTCCTCCTCTGAGAATCCAGTCCGAGGCCTTCTCATGTGATTTCTTGGAGGTTTGCTCAGTCACTGTGAAGGAGTCAGTGAGAAATGTCCTTCCAGAAAATAATGAGAGCATTGGTCATAAGAAGTTCTCCTGCATTTGTGTTTGGAGCTGACTACAGCTATTCATTATGTATCCATAATAGGACTGGAGAGCAGAGAGTGAGTAAGGACTGAGGCCACACTTTACACAAGGAAACTGTCATAAAATAGTGAAGAACTCTATTGTCTTTGAAGCTTTAAGTTGTTTTTACTGAAGTGCTGGGGTTTTTTGTGAACATCTATAAGTATTCTTATGTCTATAATTTGTGTACTGATATACAGACACACATCTGAACAAGCAGACATGTAAACTGCATAAAAAGCTAAGAGTCTTTTAAAAATTTACTCTACTCCATACTGTTTTCATCTCTTGAAATGAGATTTTCATTAATATATGGTTGTTGGATTAAATGCCACGCTCTCAGTTTTTCTTCTAGCATACCAAATGTGAAGCGTATTTAATAAGACAAAAATTTAACATCTTTATCAATATCTTATTAGTAGTGGAATGTGCCTTTCTCAGTGCCTCTTGGCAATATTAATTTACTGCACCCTTCTTAGTTAAAGGAAATCACCTGCTGTTTCATATAAATGCTTAGAGGAAAACAGAAGCCTTCAAACACTCATAACCTCCACTTCATAGAGGATGTCTTGTTTGTTTGATTCCCTTGTTAGATTGCTATTTGTTATACAGAAAAAAGCACACAACAACAACAACTCAAGTTAATTGTGTGAAAGACTTTCATGTACTGTTTGTGCGTACAGGAAGACAGATCTTGTACCTCTCAGTGTTTTTTCTCATTTAAGTACATTAATATTTTCAAAGGCAATAAATAAATTCTTTATTTTAACATGTTATATCTAAAATACTAGCCTAATTTGGAAGATTAAAAAAAGATTCAGAAGGAGCTGTACAAAATATGTCTGATGTTGGAGCTCCCTTTAATGTGGCAACAGCAACAACATATATTTTGTGACCTTGCTTTGTGACCAGCTCGTGCAATTTGGAAGAGGATATCATTGTAGTAATTACATATGGGTTCCCTGCTGCTGTGGTAATCTGTGGTGTTGTGGGGCTCAAAGGAGCAGTGTTTCAGTGTGATGGATTGCTATGGAAAATTGCCCACGCTAGAAACCAAGCTGTCTGATGAAAAGAGGCAATCATCCAATTGCTTGGATTGGCCACAACTTCAGGGATGGGGTTCACAAATACAAAATGTGGTTTAGTGACTGGAAAACTATGTTTCACACAATACTGCTTTGCTCTCACTCTCATCAGCTACTTTTTTTTTTAATTTGAATGCCTAATTCCCCAAAAATGATGGATTAAGGTACAAATAAATATTACTGTTTTACATGGATAGTGCTTCTTTCTCCAGTCTTTTGAGAATATCATAAATGACCCTGGAGGTTGGCTAGGATTTGGTACCTGCAGCAGAATGGGTTGCTAAACACAACCTGCCCTCTACTGTCACCCCAGAACCGACTGCTTTCGCAGTATGGAAAGAAAGGCTTCCCAACTATGAGACAGATATTTCCCTCCTATTTTCAGGTGATTACAGGTTGGTGTTCAGCTAAACCACTATGTCTAGTGCATTTTATTTTTCTAATGTCACTTTCCTTGGAAAGACCATGATTATCCTTTCACAACAATGGACTGCATGTAGTGAGGAATATTTTTTCTCATTACTTAATTTTTTCCTGTGAGCTCAGTTTCTTCTTACCTTACAAAGGCATAATCCATTTACAGCCAGGTTTACAAAGTCTCAACATGAATCTCCACAAATATTTTGTTCAATACAAACATTTATTTGCTTTGTTATTCTAAAAGCTTGAAAATGGCATGAAAGTATTATGGTCTGGTTCAAAATCCCATTTTTGTCCCAAATATATGAAATAAAGGTTAATTCTAAATTATTTTTTTAACTACAAAAAATGACACTCCAGAAAAAGGAATGTATTCATTGAAAGTAACAGCAACATCAGAGACAACAAACTGTTTAGGTTGCAAAATGGAGAACATTGCAGAAAAGGTTGCCAAGGAAATATTAACTCTGTCCTCCTGTGCAAACAGATTATGGCACACTCTTTAATTACACAGCCACATCCTGATTTTCCACTGCTGCTTTCAGATCCCAGTTTCAACAGTGTGCCAGAAATGATCCTGGAGGGGTGCTCACTGGGCAATGAGGGCTCAGTACCAATTTATCTTCTGCCTCACATGGTGGTTGTAATGCAGGCTGCTCACCAAATGATAACAAGCCTAAAGCACTATGCAGATATACTTTTATATGCTGCTCACCTAAATATACTGTGCCTTGTTATACCTGGGTTCTTCAAGTCCCTAGGACCACCTGTAGGCCATCAGCCAAATGACCAGGAGTACCTGTAAAGGTTTCTGAAGAGCCAGCCTATTAGCTGATACTGGCAGGCACTGATGGTGTGGAGTTCATGGTTTAATGTTTCAGCCCTTACACGTGAGCCTGAAGAACACATCCAAAGCTGGTGGAGAAAGAAGACAGGAGTGTCCAAAGCTTATAGAGAAATCTCAGAAGTTTGCTTTCTGATTTTTCTCAGTTGGATTGATCAGAAACAGGTTATAATGTACTCTGCAGACTGCTACACAAGCGTCTGAAATTGGAAACCCTTAATCTAGCAATTCACAGAGAATTAAGAAAATACACATATGGATAATGCAGATTGTGAATTTAAAGGAGTGTTTGCACAGGAAGGAGGCAATATCTCATTAGGGACTGGGAATCTGCACAAGACAAGGAATAGCTAGAAGGGACAAGTTTAATATGTAAGTAATTTCTTTGGGAAGTAACTAGAGTCGGTTCAACAGAAATAATTAAATTGAAGATCTATGGCAAGAATAAACAAGGAAATACCCTGAGTAGTTGTCAGATAATTTATTGGTGACAGAAATGAAGCCAGTCAGTGCTTTCTCTAAGAGCTCTACAGGCACAGCCAATGCTCCTCCAGCAAGTAAGTACACATCTAGGAAAGTCATTAACTGGAAGGTAACAGGAAGATTTGCTAAGATTCTCAGACAAACAGGTAATTAATAATTGAGGTGCAGTTGGGTATATATATCTGATGCAGACCCATTGAATTTTAAACAGTTACCAATATAGAAGAGCTTTGCAGACAACTGGCACATTCTGACAGTCCCTCTTAACTTCTCTTGAGGATGCAACTTTCTATAGAATAATTTCTGCATTTCTATTCATGCATGCATGTGGGTTGCTTGTGTGTGTGTGAACCCAATATTCAGCATATTAGAGGTGTGTGCACATAAATAAACACTACAATTTTAACATCACTAGAAGACAAGTTCTAACTAAAAGACAATAGGGAAAACTGCCTTGAAAAGAAGTAATAGAGAAAAAATGAGAAAAATCTTCAAGCAAATGGAAATTCACAGAGCTATGAAAACTGCTGAAATCAAGGAAATTCATGAAACAATACATCAAGGCAAATTAGACATAATGTGAGAATCTTCAGCCAGTATAAGTTTTAACGTACAATGCATTTTTGTTGAATGGATTAATTCATTCCTTTGTGCATTTAGTTCTCTCCTATAGTCAATGAAAATTATACCCCATGAGAAATTAGACACTAGTATTACTACATTAAGATGGTATGGATCAAAACGGATTCTCTGTAAATCAAGATTATGCCTACTAAAAAGATGTACATCAAGAGTTTCCTAAGCATTCTACAGAACTGTTTGTCACATAAACCTATCTTCTTTAACAACCCAGGACACTAAAAAGCCATTTATGCACTTGAATCTGAGCATTATGACTCTCCTTCTCCATAGCCTGATACAGCCATGAGCTGTGGTGGCCACACTGTGGTGGCCAGCTATGGGCCAGCCACGGGGAAAACTTTTCCCTGCTTTTGAGATAGCTGCAGGAGAGAAAGAGGATGGGCACAGTCTGTCTCTGTTAGGACAAGATTTTCTGTATCCAACCTTTGCAAAGACTTCCATTTCCAATCTCCCAGTGAGGAGGAAGTTGCTGGGACTTCAGGGCTGTTGGACTGCAGCTGAAGGGCCAAGCTGCTTCCTTATGGATGCTCATGTTAATCTAAAGAAAAAGGGTTGAGCTGCTGTTCTCTGTGTGTGGGGACACGACTATTAGGAACTGCATATTAGGATAACAGGAATTCCTATTAGGAATGCTTTCTGCCTCTTTCATGCACTGTGACTCTTAATTAAAAAGTGGTGAAAATGACTGCTGTCACCAGTTACTGTATTTATGAATGAGAAAGAAAGAGGACAGTGAAGAAACATGCTGAGGTTGCAGGAAAGAACTCCATCTCTGTTGTTTTAAAAAGTACCAGAGCTAAGTGAGATTGCTGGTTGCGTGCTTCATGAAGGCTTCTTAGTGTGTGCTGAGGAACCCGTTCGAGCATGAAAAGGAAGCCAGGAAATGCTGGCCTTGAAGGAATAACTCACCACTCCAATATTAAACATGCATAAATTATTTAGCCTGCCCTTTACACAGAATTTCTGTTGAGGAGAAAGCAATGAAAAATCACCAGCAAGTAGTTAGTCACCATTAAAAATATTTATATGTAATCCTAAAACCTGCATGTAATTAAAGAAAGAGTAAAGAATATTCTTTGCTTTGTCTAAAACTTTGTGTGTGTTGGTGTTACTAGCCCTGGTATCATTGTGTCTCTAAATATTTCCGTAATAAAGCAAGTTTGGGAAATACAGATACAACTAAGGCCTAAAATAATCTCCTTAGGCTAAGTACAGATACATAACCTTATTCTAGGAACGAATACCTATTTGTTGACCCACATTTGTGCTGGAGAAAAGTAAATACAAAACAGAGTTTCCAGACACTGCCTGATGATCCTTTACCTTGAAAGCTGCCTCGATATGAACATGGTTTTCCTTTAGCCCAATGCATTCATGATGTGGGCTGAGGTGGGTGTAGGGAGAGTACTAAGAGACACTGCTGTCCTGTCGTGTCCCAAGAAGAAGACAGACAAGAAGAGGGCACAGCTTGTATCAGGGAGGAGGGCAAGGGTGCAGTGGTATATTAAGATGAAGACACAAAGAGGAGGTCACCAGGTGCCCTGGCAGAAAAAGACCACAAGACACATGGAGAAGAAACAGGCAGAAGTTGTGCAGTGTGATTTTTACCCTAATTATCAGTTGTTTTTTTGATAGTCTTGCCTATGCTAGACCATGTAGTGAGTTAACAAATGTCTATCAGAAGAACTGTAACTGTTTAGTATGATAAATTCTGTAAATCTTTGTATATACCAAATACATAAGTATTTACATAAAAAATTCCAGGGCTACAAACCAACTCTCCCCATAAGCAGTTTGTCTGTCTGTATAAAATCCTGTCTCATCCTCTCTACTCCTTTTTTTTAACTCTTCTTTTATCTGGGAAACTTTAACACATCATAACAATCTCTTTTGCCTAATAATTTAATTGCCTATACAAAGTCACTGCTAATAAAGTTTCCTAATACCTAATTCCTTTTCAGTTCAACCCACTAGTCCCTGCATGATCATTTTCATCATTGATCCGAACTGTTACTGTTCAAGCAGTTTCAGGCTGCAATTACACTGCCTTGCATCTTTGCCTCAGAAGATGTTGCTGTGTTACACTCTGTCAATCTCCCTCCTTAAATCATTCCCTGTCAACCCTTTCATGTTTGTTTTTGCACTGCTTTGAATTCTACCACACTTACCTTTTCAAGAGAGAGAGAGAGAGACAAGAACAACACCTACCACCAAAGAGGAGCTCAAAATTACGTGATCTGGATGTTGCTTCAAAGGAGTTGTATTAAAAGGGGATGGTTGTTTCCCTCACTTTTTCATAGTGAGAAAATAAAGTCTGGAAGGATGTGCTTTTTTTCGGTTCACATTATTCCAATTTCATAGTATTGAAATGGAGGTGGAGGAACATAGATATGCATATGTGCATATGCATACATGTAGTGACTTAGTCCTTCCTAGCAGCAGGACTAGGTCAGAGCAGTACCCATCAAGGAGAGGCTCTAAGGAGGCAACGATTTTATGGGTTGTTGAGTGTTTTTCATTTCCAGCCTCTGGTCAGGGACAAACAGGGCACTGAGTAATACTGGAGATACCCGTGGCAGACGCAGCCATATGGGTGAGAAGAGCTGACCATGGCTTTTCTCTGTGTTATGTTATTTCACCCTCCTTATTTTAGCAGCCCTCCACTTTTTATATTCAAGTCAGCCTCTTGGCTTTCAGTCACATGCAGTTGCTTAGTTTTGCCAGTGCCATCCAGCATAGATGTGCATTTCTCTAGCCTGGTAACTAACTCTCTCAGCCTGCTCTCTTCTTGCTGCTGTGACCTGCACTTTGAGGCTCACTGCTTCTGCCTTTGCTGGTCCATCCTTTCTGAGGAGAACACTGTTTTATGTTGAGTCTGTTTTGAAATCTCTGTCAGATTGCTGAGAAGATCTGAGTATCAGAACCATATTTCTGCATACTACTTGGTGGAGGGGATGCCAAGGAATATGATGGATAACATCTGTCCTTCCTCTTGGGTATCTCCTCGTACCTGCGCTAGAACAGCATCCTTTGCTGGGATGTGGTGGTGGGCTCCAAACACCTTCCCAGCCAGCATACCTGCTTAGCAGACTATGGGCAAGGCTGTACTGGCCAGTCTGCATCTCTTCTGACGTACAGAGACATACAAGATACATATTGCTCATCAAAAAGAGCCTGATTTGAACCCAAGGGTGCGTACATGCACCTAGATGTGCCTCGGGTTGAGGTCCTCCCAAGGCATGCTCAAGTAGTTGGTACCTATGTAATTGATTAACATACCTGTAAACTATCAAGAGCCTGAAGCTGAGTTTCAAGGAATATCCATGCTCTGTATCCAGTGTGATGATCCTAGGCCCCTGTCTCAGGCATGGGTGCTCTTCTGGTTTAGGTGCTTATCCGAAAAGAACACAGCAGTTGTCTTCAGAGTCAACAGAGACAGCCAGATAAGTCTGATGCCCTCCCAAGGATGGTCACTTCCACAGGGGACAACCCGTAACACCAAGGCCCTCTCTGTTCTTCCCTAAATCCACTCAAATGCACACAAAGGAGGCAACTCCCAGAAACAGCTGGGTGAAGGGAAGCCATACATCTTTGCTACCTCAACTTTTCAACTTTTTTTAAATTTTATTTTGCATTCTTTCTTACCAGTCCTATTACACCTAAAACAGACTTGCTGATTCAATTCTTTGCTGGAGAATAAACAAGTACAATACATCCACACTATTAACTTAAATTAGGGTTTAAGAGCAGGAGGACAAAAAAGGAGGCAGAAAGCTGTGCCAGGCAGGCTTCTTAAACCAGAGGCTCCATTCCCCCACAAGTGGATTAAAAAGAACTAAAGTGATCACTGCTTTTTCTTAAAGCAGGGGCAGTCTTGCAGGTAAATGGTATGCTCTGCGGTCAGGCTGCCCAAGGTGACAGTGAAGCTAGGGCTGGGGCTGGAGACCAGAGAGGGGCGCTTGCGTGCATGAGAGCAGGAGGGTGCAGGGAAAGGTAGATATGTTTGTCCAAACATGAGTCTCAGCCTTTATCAGGTACCTATACAGCTATGACTAATGTAGCAGTTATTAAAAGTGGTCTGCAAACTGTTGATGTTTCAGGTAATAGCAAACAGGAAAGAAGTGGAAAACACCAACTAATTTTGAAAATGCATTCAGTTTCTATTTGCCTGGTACCAAAAATAATCACAATGTTCTTCTAAAGTGGTATCTCCTGTTGACAGCATTACAACCATCAGCAATTTTTGAAGAGCTCTTGGTGTGACTTTAAATGCTCAGCCACTGTGAAGTTTTACTTGAGAATAAGGTAGTAATTCGAAATATGACATACTAAATTCATAGAAGCCATCAGTATTCCAGCTTAATTTCTAACCGTTCTATTCTTTCAGCACTGAAAAGATTATATGCTGTAACTATCCGTGAAATTTAATCTCCCCAGAAAATGCAGTGTTATTAGAAAAATGAGCCTGAGGTATTCCAATGCACACACAATGCACACAAGGAATACTCACTGCTGAAAAATAGTAATATATCAGAAAATGAGCAAGAAGGAAAAATAATGGATTGTCAATTGCAGCACCCTGAGATCTCTTTTCCTTATGGACCAGATCTTTTTATCTTTACTCAGACAATGAAGTGCTTTACCCATTGACTTTACTGGAGTGATTAAAGGACTAAGGTACTGTTTGACTGGAGCAATTGTGTCAGAATTGAATGCTCTGGGAAGCAAAACCCATTCAAATAACAAGAAATTCACACGTGGCATAGGACCAACTGCTCCACAGGATAAATGAAAGCATTATCTAATGGCTATGCATTATTATATCCAAGTTCTTAATTAAGTGTCTAAGAAGCAGTGTCTTAACACTCCTCAAACTTCTTCACTCTGCAAAGACTTCAGATGCTCAGATCTTTTTCCTGTCTTTAAAGGATCTACATGACTGAGTGGTGTTAACCACAGTCACATAGTGGTATTAGTCATAAATCCTTAAGAGTAAAGTAGAAATATATACTTCTGGCTTCAGTATGCCTAAATCTAACTGTAGCATTATAAGAAAATGAAATATTTTGGTATCTTGTGTCTTTTCCCTCCACAATGCCTCCAGGAACCATTTAATAACAGGGATCTGAAACTCAGTACTTGTGTTACGCACTCAGTGGCTCTAGTGGCAAGGTCAGTGTTTACACAGAAGAATCTCAAAGTCTTTATGTGCCACGCAAGATGTCTTTGCAACACTGAGAAAACTGAGGTATGTGCTTAATTTTGCTATTAGGAATAGCTGTGTTGGTAGCAAAGTTAAACAAGTGGATTAATGTCTGAAGGATCAAGGCTGATCTTCCTTAAATGCCTTGGTTCCCTGCAGTTAGGTACAGATAATTAATAAATTCAAACACAAGTTAAAATCCTTTTTTAAAAATACCCTTATATTTGCAAATAGTATAATAAAAAAGGAAACAGGAAGGACCCGGTGAGGTCACCTGGTCCTTCTCTCCATGGAGAAAAAGAACCAGCTGCAGCTGAGTCACTCCTTAGGACCTCCCTTGGATGACATGTTTACGATATCCCACACAACCTCCTCTTACAACAACTGTTATTCAAAAAGAGGTTTTCTAATGTCTCACTTGAGTGATTGTGCAATTTTCACCCATTACTTCTGGTTTTATCCACTCTGAGCATTGAGAACAGACTATTGCTTTTTGCAACAGCATTTTTTACAATTTGAAAACTTACTGTACCTGACCAGACTTTTTCTCCTTAGGCTGAAGAACCCCATTCTTGTAAAACTGACAGTAATATTTCATTATAAGGAATGGCTTTTTTCTGCCTTTTTTTCTCCCTATTTTTCTGAACAAAACAACTTTTGCTATTCCAGCTATTGCACCAACCTTTTGGACGTTTTCCTCCTTCTGCCTATCTCCTTTTTTCCTTTTACCTTCTCTTTCAGTGAAAATAATAGTGATGAAGAAAAAACACAAGGCATCCAAAAGTCAAAAGCCTAAAAAGAAAAGACTGAAAACTTCTGCCAAAAATAATTCAATTGTTTTTCTTTGAAAATGTGAAACTACAATTCTTTTCAGAATTTCTGGAAAAAAACAGCAGTAGTTTTCTGCCATCTTAACACACAAGTTGGATATATGCAGCAGCAACTTAAAAACTGTTATGAATGCGCTACTATTTCTACTCAGTGCAAAAATAACTGAGGGGATACAGCTACAATTATGATGACACATTTGTAATTCTGAAAAGGAAATTGTGTAAGTGTAGGCAGCTTCCATTATACTTGAGCACATTGAGATGAATGAAAGCACTGATGAAATAATCTTGGCTATTATATATGTGGAAAAATCAAAGCAGGAGAATCTCTGTTCATTTGCTTCTGCTGAGATGTTCCTATGATGCTTAAAAATATTCTGGCCTGACTATGCGTCTCGTTCCTTAAGTTGGAAAATGCAGCGGAATACAGGGTTTGACTGGAGAATCTGTGCATTGAAATTCACTGTCCTGATAGGTATCACATAATTCCATTTACAGGCTGAACAACACCTGTCTTAAAAGTTGTGGTGCTTTTTTAGCTTCTACTTCTACACAGAAGCTCTTCCTGAACCTCACTCTCCCTGTATTAATAACCTGACTTTTAAGTTTATTAAAATGTCAGGTGTAAATGTCTTCATAGCCATATGTACCAGATGTTTTCATGACAATACTGTCTTTTTGTTTAAATTGTTCTTTTTCCTCACTTGTATAACCCTCACCCCAATATTTGCATGCAGCACTTCACGATGCTTAACAAGCCAAACCTTTAAATCCTGTCTTACATATCAGGACTGGCTGTCACTTGTCTCCAGCCACCAGCCCATGTGCTCAGCTGTAACTGCAATGCTCCCTTGCAGCAGCTGCTAACAGTCCTCACACAAATGATGGTTCAATGAAATAAATGCAATGTAATGAAAAAAACATCACTGATCACTACGTAGCCACCTGTATGTATGTATTCATAGGCTACATCTCCCCTGTGCTTTCACTTTGCCAAACTAGACAAGACAAGGGAATTTCACTTCACTTGCTGTAATGGGCTGTTTTCTCCCATAACCACACTGGCAGCTCTTTCTGCCCATATCCTGGCTGGAGTTAATCTCTTTTGATTAAGATGCAACTCTAGAAGGGGTCTCACTAAAGTCATAGAAGATGGAGTTCATATCTCTCTACTGAAACAGTCTCCTCGAGTACTTTCTGGGATAGTTCCTAATATTTTCAGGGCCACATGCCTTTGATTATATTGATAATCACAGGGTATCCAATATAACCAGATCTTCCCATTGTGGTTATTTTCAGATGATGACCTCTTAGCTTGTAGTAACAATTCCTCTTATTAGTTTCTGAATGCAGGAACTTGCATTTTTGTACAATCAAACTTCACCCCACTTCTATTACTACAGATTTCAAGGTCATCTGACTCTCTCTGTATGATAACCAAACCTCTTCTTTATTGATGCAGCTTTCACACTTGATATTGTCAGCAAATTTCATTAGCACACTTCTACCAACGTCAGAAATTAAAATACTAAATAAGATTAGCCCCCAAATCAGTTTTGGAGGGACTCTATTAATAATCTTCACCTTAGACTATTACTTGCCTTTTCAATAACACCTGATCTTGTCTTTTCTCTGGCCAGTTCCTCACTCATAATCCAATTTCTGTAGCAATCCCACTTTCTCCAGGTGAAGCAGCACTTTCCTCAGTGATGCTTTATCAGCCATTTACTGTGGTTCAGGGAGCTGCATATCCCATTCCCATAGACCTTGTTGTCTCAAAGACACAACTGAACCCTTTGAAAGGAAGCTCCAGGAATCAGAATTTGACTCTCCTGGACATCCAACTGCACTCTTGTCCTATGGAACACATGGAGAAATATCACTCCATCTTAGTCAGTGTAGAAGCAAGAGAAATAACTTTTTCCAGATGTCGAAGAAAGCAATCAGCACAGCGTCCCTAGCAGACAGCTGTACCTCATCCTGTTCCCATCACAGAGATGTGTGCAGGAAGGGAGGTCAGAGCTGCTGTTTGCCTGGAAGACGTGGCCTAGAACAGTGGATGTGAATATAACTCCTACCCCTTACTTGCGGTGCCTAAATGAGTCCCTCAGGGATGTTTTTCTGCCCATCCTTGTAAAAGAACCTGATCCCTCTATTCCTCTCTTTTTCTTCTTGCCAGTGAGACAGAGCACTCTGCCATCACACGCACTCTCACTCATCCCAGCTCTTTCATCTTTAATTCATGATTATTTTTCTTCTGACAGAGAAGATTTATTCAAACAAGAATCATTTGAGTATCGGCTCATAGCCTTCTTTGTACAAGGAGCCAGACTATAGGATCACAACAGTCCCTACATGCTAACATTAACTTCACCTAAATGATGCTTCCTGAGAAAGCCTGAAGTGCTTTCACCTCTTATATTACACACTAAAGACCATATGGAAACTCATTTAAAAAAAATGAAGTGCACTGACCTTCTGTCTTATTGCAATGCTTCCAAAGATCATCAAAAGCCAGTACAAAGCCGTCGTGACAGATATATGAGGCATGGTGTATTCTTTTATTGCTACCAACTGAAAGCAATTTTTATCCATTACACACACATCAAGCACAGATTACACATTGGCTACAAGTTATTGCTGTGCTTATTGTTATTGTCAGTATTTTGATGTGTTGGAGTTGACAATACTTTTGAGCAGAAATAGATGTTTTCATTTAAGCAGTGAGGCATAACAACCACAGTTAGTCCATACAAGCAATTAAATGAATTAAGCCTGCATTCTGCAGAGCTGCTTATTAATACCATCTATTTAAATTTTAATTCTTTCCATGTGAAAGATGTAAGCAGTCTCCAACCCTGACGACACTGTACAGTGACTGCAATGTGTGCCAGAAAAACAGCATGAAAAATTTGCACTGTGATAGCTAATAACCAGAGTATGGGCTGAGAAAAACAGAGATGTGGTAAACATCAACAAGAATCAACTTTAATGGACATTTTAGAGGGCCACAATGTTATTGTGTAATGCCCAAGACATTTTATTTTTTAAATAATAGCTTTTAAGATGTAAACTTAGTTTCACAGAACATTTAGCAGTTCATTTATTTGAAAAGAATATATAAAACAATCTCAAATATATGTAACTTTTACTGATGTGAAAGGGAGAAAAAGAGAACAGGAACTGGTTTGTGAGTGACTTGGATCATGCACTGGAATTTAGAGTATTTTGGATTCTTTGTCTGAAGCAGCAATCAAATTATTTCGTCAAGGCTACGTTAATTTAATGGCAAGAGAGTCCAAAACAATGTCAATTTATACATTTTTAAACAACTCTGAGTATTTATGCATCACCAAATAGTATACAAGCTTGATTTATCTTTTGCTGGTACAGTCAGGATTTAGCATCAAGCCCAAAATTCATCCTTTGCCTCCTCAGTTTAAAATATTTAATGCTTCCTAATCCAACATGGAGAGCTGGGAGACAGAAATAAATGGAGCGCACTACTTGCTGCTCTATTTTTGATAGCTCACTGATTTTTTTGAACACTACTGCTTAAAGCGTGTGAAGGATTTCTCAAGGATAGAAATATGTAGACTACAATAAGGCCCTTCTCCTTTTGTTTTCAGTAAATTGGTTTCAAATAATCTCAGAGGTAAAGAAAATGCAAGAGAAGCATGCACCCCAACATGTGTATGGGCAAAATCAAACACATTATGCAAAGTAAATGGTGCATGCCCCTCATGATTAAAAGAATGCAGAAAAACATCTGGACTCAGTGAAGCTCATCGTCCAAAAATGGAGACAATGAAGTGACTACTGAGGAACAAAACAAATAAAAGAAAGATGTGTGCGCCCAGGTTTCCCTCAGAATTAGCCAATGCTACAATGACAGCAAATGCAGTGACAGAAGCAGTGCCTGCCAGCTAGCCAGCACAGACCTGCACCAGCAGACCAGTGCCTGCAAACAAAAGCCATGACACTAAGCATGGAAGTGGCTTGATAGAGGAGAGCTCATTTCAATAATACTCCAGTTAAACCTTCATGTTTTAGCTCCAGGCTCTTGTGGATGGATATGTGTCTGTGTTGCAGCTGGGAGATGCAGCTGATCTGCATGTTCAAGAAAGACTTAATCTAATAGCGGTGCTGACGTGATGATTACCCAGATAGCTTGAGCATATCAATCTGTGTGACAACCATGCGTCCGATGGTATTAGTGCTGGAATCACAAGCAAAGAATATGACCTTCATAAAAGAAAATCCCGATGTCTTTGACCAGCAATTGGAAGTGAACACAAAAATAGAAATGATCTGATGTTGAAGATTTACTCCGCAAGAGAGAGAAGGTTGGGATGCAGCTCCAGATCAGACACCTACACATAGGTATGGCAATGCAGGTGTCTGTGTGAGCCGAGTATGCTTCCAATATATCATTAACGACCAAAACAAAAAGGGTGGGGGCATTTAGTGAGCTCTCCATCCTCACTCAGCTGAACAGCTTTCTGGACTATCCCCAGCTTGCTGTCTGTATCATCTATTTTGACTGGTTAGAGGACACAGCTTCTGGTTACAGTGCTTTCTGATATAAAAGAGGTTTACTTTTCCTCTGATCCTCTGAATGTTGTAGTCTTGCACCAGGATTTGGGAGAACAGTGTCTGGAGTTGGAGCTCTCTCAAGGATAGTCAGACTTCATGCTGCCCTGAGCTGTTCCGTAGAAAGGCATAAAATCTGCATAAATCTGAACTGAATTGCCACCCTGACTGTATGAAGGGCATACCAATATACCCTGGTGGATGAGATCTCATACTTCAAAGAAGCAAGAACAGAGAGAGCTCCAGGAGTACCCCAGATACAGAAAGTAGCAGTGTTTTCCTAAAGGTCCTCTCACTTCACCATGGGATACACCTCTCCTAGAGGCCATACCTAGGGAGTGTCTTTATACAGTGAAATAATAGAGTACCAAGAACCAAACTCAACCACTGACTCCCTGATTGTTCTTAATTATTAGCTCCATTACTAACTCTGGTTTTTTTTGCTATTCCAATGAGTCCTTTCCAACACAGACCTGCTACAGAGGGAGCTAGTCCCCAGTTGTATGTTGCCAATTTGCACTACTTGACGTCTTAGACAGGAGTCAGTCCCTCCCTCTATTTTACTCCCAGACCCCTGCAGCTCACTAAATCAACAGTCAGAGATGATGATTGCCCAGTGGCAAAACACCAGGGCCTTGGCCACAAGACTCTCACCTGAACAGCTCATGAACCACATGCATTTAAGAGCTAGTTGTAAGCCATGGTCTACATGGTGTTGTTGAGTCTATAAAATGGTTTGCTTTTAAGATGAGGTAATCATTGCTTAATCATGTTCAAATGCTGCATCATCTCTTCATTCATTGCAGTATATTATCAGCATTTTCTTTCTCCACTGAAAAGATACATAGAGTGTCACTCTGAATTGTAAATTCTCCCATGAAAAGAGAAAGAAATGTATTATATATACTGTGATCTATCACCCAGCTTGCTTGTCTTTCTCACTTACAGAGCAGTTTTAAAGAATTGCTATGATAAAGTAAGGACGATGTATCTGTCAATGTCATTCTGAGTTAAATCATCATGGATGCAGAGAATGATTAAGGCTGAATAAACATATAAAGCTTTCAGGGTTAAAATTTTTCTATCTCACTACACCTTATAAGCACACAGCCACAAAGTCTCAGCTAGGAGGGAGATGGAAATTTTCCTAATTCTGATCTTATTAGGGATACCTACTTCTCAGCTTATTCATTTGCACAGAAAATAACAGATGCAGAGGCAAAATACACAGGGACAAAGTGGCACGACAGATGCCTAAAGTAATCCATAGAAAAGCTGTCCAAGTATGAGTGCATGGTTGCCTAACATCCCCTCTAGTAGTGTCTCTGAAAGGGAAGAGAAGAATCTTTCAAAACAATCTCTGCACATTACACAGTGGAGTTTAAGGTTGTGTCAATAAAAATATCCTGGATCAACAGATTCAACTGTCAGGCAGATGTAAAATGGTCATCACAGACACTTGAACTTCATTTTTCACTAGCAAGACATCATCAGCCAGTCTAATCAGTGCAGTTTTATTTCTTTGATCTGACTCTGAACTACAGAGCTCCAACATTTGTTTTTTAGGTTTACATGGAAGCTGGAGCTCAAAATAGGAAAACACAGTATTTAGGATAGTGTTTGTCTCCACCACAGCAGAAAGATCAGTGAGGTGTGAGAGATTTTAATCCCCAAAGGAGCACAGCAATTATTCACAGTCAGAAGCTAGCGAAAGAGTGAGAACAGCCTCCCTGGACTTTACTGTGAGAATAAGTGAAGAATCCTTCCTCTTTCTGTGCAGACACCGTAAAAGACTTTCTCATCAAAACACTTAATTTTCTCATTGAAAGCACTCTCAAAAAATCAAAGATACATCAATGATTTTACTTTATAGATGAGAAACTGGAGCATAGAAAGTTTATCCTTACCTCCTTACAAAATGAGCCACCAGGTGCCTTGATTCCCAATGTGTTTGCTATCCAGCGCACCCCAGTGTTCCTACAAGAAGTGTCGTCAAGCAATAGTCCTTCTGTATCAGCAGGAGGAAGGTCACCATATCTATTTGATTGCTGGTCAGATGCAAAGGGCAAGTTTAAAATTAGCTAATACTAATGCTGACAATGAATCAGGGAAAAAATGTAAGGGTTGAATTGAAAACATAGTATTTGTGCTACCAGCACATTGCCACCAGACTGTGTCTTTTATTAAGAGAGAGTTATACAGGAACATGGTACTGCTTAATTATGCACCAATACTTGCCTTTCAGACTTGAGAGAGAAAATAACAATAATAATTGGTGTTACTTATCTTTACTGAATGACTCTTCTACACAAGTTTCAAGTTGGACTTAGTTGCAAGATCTCTTTATGCCAATCCGAAACTTATGAAGAGCACTCACCCATTCACTTGTAAGCTCATTTAACCAAATAAGACTTCCTATTGTCACTGTCTTATCTTTGGAATTTATGGCTGTACAGATAACAACATACAAGAAATTATGTTGCTAAATTTAATGTAACAGGGAGAAGAAGATATAAAAATATCTATTTGCAGATGTTCTCAAATAGCAGACATAAGAATGAATCCTGCTTTCAGTTAGCTTCCATTAGCTACTGACTCTGGAAACTAATAGGAGGCTGTACACAGCGGAAACATTTTTCAAGCCTCAGCACTTTTTCATAAGAATTCTTCTCACAGGGCTTCAATGCTAAAAAAATGTTTTGACTTGTCTGACAGGAAATCAGAAATCATTGTCCAGAGCTCTAACAAAGTAGCAAATGGTGAGAGGCTACAGTCACTAACAGCTCCTCCTTAGAATAGGAGGTAGAAAGCTTCAATAAAGTAATTTTAAAAATGTTCTGAGCCATAGACTTTCACCACGTCCTTCATAGACAGCTACTTGGCTGTACATATTTCACTCTTGGATATTTTATCTCCTCTGACTGCCACATTTTATTTTTCTTTCTATACTGTTTCTTACATCCTTTAGAGAAGTTACATGTCTTTGTGCTGTCCTGACAAAACACTTTGTTCTTTTTTCTCATACTTGTGGATGATAATTGTCCTCATGTCCTTTGATTTTGTTTTCACATTATCCAGCTACAAACATTTAGTTTAATCCTCTGATATACTGCAAATTCACCTTCCCAGTCCTAATTTTTTTCTATCTATTCCTCTGAATTTACAGCCGATGAGGCCTACTGTGAAGAAAGGTCTGCAGGAAGCCTGTGCAAGGGCTGCCCTCCTCATCTTGGGAGATATCTTCAGGCTGAGGCTCTCACTCCCAGTTCCCACCTAAGCAACATCACAGCCATGTCCATCTCTGGTTATGGGTCTGGTTGGTTCAGACCAGATTCCAGGCCAACAGGCTAACTTAGGGCTTGACGCGGATCTGCCTCATCACTACAGGCTTGCCTGGTGATCACCGAGCTGGGCCTAGCCCTGGTTATAGTTTCCAAACCTGATCTTGACCCTGACTCACTGATGTGTGTTCCTGCCTTGAGCTCAGACCTGCCTCATCACCATGGACCAGTCTTTGGACTTTCTTAATTATATACACTGCACAGTAATGATGGATGGTTGGAAAGATGGATGAGTATTTTTTGTCAAAATTTCATATTAATATAAAGTTCAACTTAATATTTTGACCTATTTAGAGACTGGATACACTTTAAAAGCAAACTATCAGTATAGCTTCTGCATAACTATGAGCTGCTCAACCTTATCAGCTCTGAAATTAACCTAATGGTTATAGCATTCCTGTGGTTTCATACAATCAATACAGGAAGCCCAAAAGAAATTTTTGGAAAATTAATCCCTTCACATAAAGAATATAAATGAAAATAATTGCAGTGGACATGGCAACCTTTCAAAAACAATGCATTAGTTATTAAACAACTTAAATACAACATGCAGAGTTCTTTAACGGGTGCAAACTATATCCAGGAGGCGGTGGGAGAAAAGTAGTCCAGCTTGGACTTAATTTTGTTTCTCTGTATCCTTTTACCCATCTTGAGCTATTGAACGTCTTGCAAAGGACGACCTTTGATTACTTGGAATATTTGAGAACTCTTCAGCTTCTGATCTGATAATGGCCCAGGCATTAGAGCTTCTTAAGACCTCAGGCTGCTCCATCTTTATGAAGACAGATGTATCCGGGTCTAAATACTCTAGCTAGACCATTATGTGTACAAGCTACAGCATCTTTTTCCTCCTTCTCTTAATATAAAAGTTACTGTCTTCAGTTCCAACAGTGGGCTTAATACAACCTACCTAAATAAACTAGGACATACAAACTGTTCAAGTTAAGATTACAAAGTTCCCAACCGTTTCCCACCATAACAACTACAAGGAAATTAAACCTCTTCTCATTTTCTTTCAACAGCTAATGTCAGGAAGGAAAAAGTTCTTTTTGCCATACCTTGCTTTATTGAGAGTTTATCTACAACCACTTCTGAAGCAAGTCTGATTATACTTTCATATTAATGTTTGCAGTTGAACATACAGAGTATTAGGCAATTCTCATAACAGTAATGTTGATTTATAACTGAGAGCATGAAAGATGCAGAATAATCAGATGGAGTTCTACAGTACCAAAAATAAAGTATTATGGTAGAACAGTTCCTGCAAGTAAACACACAACAAAGGCATGGATAGGTAAAGGGGATATTCAGATAAGAAGAGAAAAATCAGCGGAATATGCCTTGCAGAATTCCCTTAGTTCTATTCCTTGATAGATTAAAAAAAATTAAAGACAGAGTGCTAATTAGTTGTTTACCTCACAAGACGCTAAGGAAATTGAAGTAATTCTTACCTTCAGATTAATAAAGGTAGAACACGAGCCTGCTGACATTTAAAATAAGATTTCTAAGATTTACAGCTCCCAGGCAGGGAGACCTCAAGGATATTTGTTTGTTTTTTCTTTTGTACATATATATATATATAACACAGGTACCTTCACTTCTTGGGTTAGTGTGATATGCTGAGAGCTGGAACTACAGGGAGAGCTCTGTGTGCAGAGAACAGGAGATGCATCGCCCCATCTCCACTTTCCACAGCACTTATCAAATGCCCTCCAGCTGCAGAAGGTGCTCACACCTGCCTGGCTTCCAAAAGACAGGGTCCCCTTTCTGGGGATGCAACAGGAAGTGTGTCTGTGGTGGATCAGCTAGTGGGAAAACCTGTGTTAACCTGCATTTGTCTGGTAAGGTTGATAGGCATTTTTGTTATTTTAACCCTCTTCTCTGTAATTTTTCTAATTTTATGAATAAACAAGTACCACTCAGTTTTAAGAAAAAGCTGTTCTGAGTGTAGCTCCCAAGCAAAGGTCTAGAGGTCACAAAACCACAATGACTATAAAAACCATAAAATAGAGAAGGGCTGAGGACTGACATGAGTAAACATGCCAGGAAGAATGACAATCCAAAACCAAAACCAAATGAACCACCAGATGCTCCAGAAAGGCCAAGGCTTAGGTACTACAGGCACACGTGCCAAAGACAGCAATGAAGGATCAAGAGCACAAAAGCCAAGAAGATCTGAAGAATACATCACCTTTCAGACCTTAATATACAAGCATACCCAGACACTGTTGTTTCCTAGCATATGTTGCAGGACAATCTCATGGGACAACCTTAGGCTTCTATTATTTCTATTTGTCAGTATACTGGAAGAGTTATTGGGAAGCTTTTTTATCATAATAGTTGCTTGGAAGCTGAGAGCTGCTGACTAGAAAGCAACACTGGAGATCCTCTTAGATCAACAGTTGAACAATTCAAAAGCAAGATGTGCCTCAATCTTAGGATCAGTAAGCAGTACATTCAAAGATCAACTTTCTCAGATTGTGAAATTCTAGCATGCAGGTCCATACATGTCTCCCATTTTCCAACAGCTTGATCTTATTGACATTGCAAGCATGGCTTGATTAAGTGCTTATATTTGTTTGCTCGGTTGTTGTGATTTCTAAGATGCATTCAGTTCCTGGCATGGGAACAGGTAGAAATGTTGCAGATTTAATTTAAACAAATCCTGACAGCACTAATAAGCCATTCCAAAAGATGCCATAACTTATCATAATCAGCAAGTCAATTAGAACTTGCTCCAATCAGAAATGCAAAATTACTTTTTACATATTAAGACATCAGGGCAATGTTAAAACCCCATTGCAATCTACCCCACAAAACACTGCTCAGAGAAGACTGGGACACCAGAAAAAAACCAGATCCATTTTATAGACTTTAAAAAAAAAAAGTGTGAGGCCTTCCACATTCAGATATTACAAACAAGCATTGATCAATAAACACAAAGTCTCCCTTTATTTGCTATTGTAGACAGCCTATTACAGATATATTTACTGGGTACTCTTTCTTTTGCAGGTGCAAAATGCTTAGCCTACAAGCAAAGCAGTACTTCAGATTGTTATTCTTTTTTCATTACTGTTAAGACATTATTTGCCATTACATTTAAATAGTAGGTGTTTGAACTGCTGTGAGTATGAACTGCACTGAAGTAGCAAATTCCCAAGCCAGCATGGAATCATTTGTGGCTAAATCTCAAAAACATTCCAGTAAACAAATTTCAAGTGGCAATTTCCTCAGAGGTGAACATGCAGATGAAAACATTGTATTAGAGTGCTCACTTGCACATGTAACAGCAAAAAAAAAACTACTAAAGAAGTAGTTGGAACCATCTTAAGTATTGATATTCTTACAGCTTTTGAGGAAGATCAGGCAGGGTCTGGGAGGCAGTACTTTCTCCAAATTAATCTTTCTGAGTTGTGATGTTTTAAAAGATTGCCAAGGGACAGGATGCTTTCCTCTGGCTGAACAATTCACTCAGAAACACCACATGCCCTAGGGAGCAGGGTGCCTCAGTTCACTGGCCATTTATTTCCGGCAGCTGAGATCCACAGAACTAAGAATATAAAGAAACTTATCCTAAAGTGGCTTTTTTAATTCTCTCAGATTTGGTTTTAAAGATTTCTTTCTGCTGCAGAACAATTGGTGAACTGCTGCTCTGACAACTTCATCTTTAGGATACCAAGATTATTTTTTTTTTCATTTTGGAGACCCAAAATGTGCCTTTGATGCCCTTCATGAGACAATATAAATGTACCCACAACAGAACAGGTGACACCAACAGCTTTGAAAGCCAGCACAGGACAAAAGCACCTGTATTCAATTGTTTTTCATGCAACTGGCAATTAGCCTATCTGTGCTTCTATATCTCTACCACCTAAAATGAATATAATCGCTATAGAAGAAGAAAAATAATTTGACTTTCTAATTCTAAAGTACTTGTACATCTTCTAAAATAAACACAGATACAGTGAGAAAATAATGTCTAGCCATTGTTGGGTATCCTCAGACAGCTTTGGCCCAGTTTACTTTAATAGCATGGAAGCTAAATATGCCCTCTCCTAATACTCATTAATCATGACACAAAGGAACCAACTAAATAAATGCTAGGTGACAAATGCAAATACTCTTCCAAAAGAGCATAGACAGCATAGTAAGTGAGAGTATCTGGGACTTCTACTAATTGGATTTTCCGCAATGCATGGATATGCTGCATTCATTTACAGAAATAATGGTGAGGAACACCAACAATCTTTTTTTTTTCTTTTTGATATTTCTATTGCAAGGTATATATAGGAATCTGTTCTTTGGTTAGCAATATGCCTTTTCTCACTCTGCACTATAAAATACAGACTCTCATCTAAACATAAGAAAGATCACTGAAGACATAACTAACTCAGATGGTTAAACATAAACAGAGAAATAGCAGCAAACTTTCTGTCAGCATACATTATCTGCAATAAACCTGGCAGAGCTCTATGAAAGCATGAAGTCACTAAGCCACACACTTACTTAGTTTTACCCAAAGCTGTTGGGAAAGCCACCCATGGGAGAATATTAATGGAAGTTTGTAATGTGTTTGTAACTCGCAGGAGTTTTTTAAAAGAGAAAAGAAGTGATAAGGAATAGTAAGTCATTTTATTGCCAAGCTGAACATGTAGTTGCTCTCAGTATATCTGCAAGTCAACAACTTCAGTTATAGTCTTGAGGAGGAAGCAGTATGCAAGGTAGTGAATTTGCTGAGGACACAGAATTATTTAAGTTACAGAAAATGTCTGAGAGTGGAGAGGAATTCCAGGAGGATCTAATCAAAGTGGGTGATTGAGCAACACGATGGTAGATAAATTTTAATGAAGGTAGGCATGAGGCAATGCTTAGTAGGTAAAACTGTTCACTTCAACTATTTATACTTACTGATTAGCCAGCATATTGGGGGGAAATACACAAGTAATGATGATAATATTGTCTACCTTTTTGTCAGTGTGATAAGAAAAAACCACTGAAGAAACAGTTTTTCTGTGCAAGTATGGTTTATTTTTCTCTCCTCTCAGTGTCCGCTGTCAATTTGTTCAGTGGCTGTGATTCATGTGAAACAGTGTAGTTCAGCTTACCAGGAGGAGAGCACAGAGGAATAAAACTCTCGAGAATGTAAAAAGTTTAAGAGACATCCTTTTTTTTCAGCTTTCTAAAATACATGGAAGGAACAAGACTGTGGAGAATAAAGTGTTCACTGGTGGCAATTAGGCAATTCCAAACTCAGGTGAAAGGAAAAAGTCTTATAAGCAATAGAGCTAATGCAGTCTTATGCCTTGTGTCTTCTGGCTGGACCCTCTGGTGTCTAACAGGGATAATATTTTTAATGAAGGTTTCTGCTGGTTGGACCACTTCAATTGCCATTCTCCCAAGAGGATCTCCCACTATTAAATATGATGAGCTCATTTTACAGGCTTTCTCTCAGTAAGAGCATCAGTAGGATCTCACCTCTGAGGTGATGTAAATTCCTGGAAACTGTCTGACATTTCTGTGGCTCTGATAAATTTTGTTGGATCTGGGCAACAGCAGTGCCACTGGTTTTGGCAACAGAACACACAGTGGCAAGATAAGAGAGACTGCATGGTCAGAGCAGGCCCTTCCCAGACCTGAGCAATGCTCCTTCCTCAAGACTGCTCCAGAATGTGTTACCCACCCAAATGCTGGTCCGCCATGTCAACAAGCTACAGTCCCTTTTTATGGGGAAACTGGCCACAAGCGTCTCCCCAGGGCTAGCTGTAGTGCCAAGATTGACTGATTTACCTGAACAACAATAAGCGACAATGTCACCCTTGCTGGGGCCAGACATGGGCTGCTGGCTATCAGGGCATGCACAACTGTCACAGAGTACGTAGTCCTATAGATAGTCCCACAGGCAGAGGTAATAGATACCAGAAAACCTACTAGGGCTTATCCTGCATTTGCTCTCCAAACCCAACAATTTACTCACTGGTATATTGATTTCAGCAGTACAAAGCACATGCTCCTGCTTCAACTGGATATACTGCAGTTCAGGTATGTCTGAGAAATACACCCTTCAGGAAATGGGACATGGCCTTTGGATGTGCATCATTAATCACACCACAGATGATTCGGCAGAAGCCGTGCTCTGCTGCTCCCACACCGCAGAGAATGGTAACTACAGCAAGTGACAGCATCTGACTATGTCTGAACTGTGAGCAGGGGAAAGCTAAAGGTATATGGTAAAGCCACCAGTTACTCCATGGAGAAGTGGAAGAAAGCCACCCGCGGGGACCATCCCAAGAGGTATCATCATCCTAAAGGAAACAAGGACATGTGTCTCTGCCAGCCCATAAGTGCCCTTTTGCTGGGGGGAAATTCACAGAGGTGTGGATCTGAATTCAACATCTCTGGTATCCTTCCCTGCAGATTTCCCTCCAAGGATGACCAAGTTATTATCAGCCACTATCAACAAAGGCCTTGCTGGGGTCCAGTCTGTTCTTCAGTAAGAAGCTCCTCGTTTTCAGAAGAACTACTTAAAAGTGTGCATTTACACCAAACTTCTCTGGTGATTTACATGGCCTTATGAGTATTAGGCTGGAGTTCCAGAGTGCTGAAAATGTTCCTGCCCTGGATGTCTTGTAGCATAAAAGATAAGATCCAGGAACAAATAAAATAAGAAAAGTAGTACAAGAAAAGATGTATTATGAATTATTAACTATTTACATCATCCAGAGCTTAGGAACATTAAAAAGGTAAAAAAAACCAGTAATAACCCCCCAAAATACATGGAGTCTTAATGTAAAGTCCTGCAATTCTTTCTCAGGTAGATCCTCAAACAAACTTCAACAGTGAGATTAACCTGAAAATACTGCTTGCCTGATTTCCTTCTGCCCCAGGATATACATCTTACAGAAGCTCTTTGGACTAGGAAACTGTAATCAGTATAATCACGTTTTTATACTGAAATGGTATGAATGGGAAATTACACGATTAGGATTCGCTTTGCTTAGAGAACAAGGTAACTCCTCAGTAGTGCAACCTATACCTAAAGGCCTTCAAAAACAAAGGGTTACACAAAGAATGTAAATACAACTGCACCAGAGTCAGTAGGATTTTGACTAAATCATACTGGGGGCAAATAGTAAAGCTATCAAAAACTTCTATCCCATAATAAATATTACATTACTTACATTCACTATGCTGAAATTTCTTGCTGCCTGTGCAAACATTTTCAGCCATTAATGGAAGTAAAGACACCACTTGAAATACGGCAAATATCAGAATATGAAGGATTTCATGCATAAAAAATCCATCCCAGGAAGCAGCAGTTATCATTATTTTAGTCCCTTATTTACTGTTTCCTAACTCAAAAATACCATGCTGCTATCTGGCACTTTTGCACTGTGTTACCATTTTCATTCTTGTTACACATGCAGCTAGGAAATAATCTGCTTAGCAACCGGCACAAACAGATTGCCCCAGAAGAAAAGAAATGTTTCTTGACAAGCAAACTTGGCGTGAAGCCAGTTAAAAGACCCAAAGGCACCTCAGAAAAAACACATTTGTGTTTTCTGTATAAACTATAAATTAATAAGAGGAACAGAAGGGACAGACTAAGTCAACAGTGATTTCGGGGCATACCCATGCCGGTGAGCCATTACCCATGCCATGCTGTTATTGTGGCATGCAGACAGAATAAACAAGAAATAGTTGGTTCCTCGTGCAGATTTTCCACTGTGTAATCTATGTAGCTCAAACAAATAGTTTGGCCTCCTGGTCCCCCTGAGACACCGCAGCACTGTCCCCACAGCAAGCAGGGGTGGTGCCAAGCATCCTCACCAAGAAGGCATCAGGTTGCCTGGTATGTCCAGATGCATGTGGCACATGCTAAATGAGAAGAATAATTTTCTACTTTAAAAGAAGTATTGGCTTTCCTGGCTTTTCTGCTGTGTGAGCAACTGAATGCCATTGTGTTCAGGGCATTCTGAATAAAAGCAAAGCAACAGAAGTGAAGGACCAGATTTAGACATCTTTTACAGAGACAGAGAAAGGAAAAGGAAGAAAAGGGACTGACGGTAGTGATGGAGCTTCTTGCTTCCTTTGGACCCACAAAGACATTCAAGTCTTTGAGGATGTGGCCTCAAATCTTTCCAAAGCCATCCAGGTGTTACCTCAGCATAGTTCTCATACAGTGCTTGCAACCTGTGTACAGGGGGAGTTTTGTGACATAAGCCAAAACATCTTCCCAGAAAGCACCTGCCCTAGACAAGCATGTCCCTCTAGCCCACCAGAGTATGTTGCTGAGCTCAGCAAGGAATCACAGCCCTGTGTGAGTTTTTCTACTGGATCCATGCTCAGGACCTGTGAAGGCTTGGCCATTTTCTGCTACCTGTCTTCTAGGGGAGGAAGCAGCAGAAGAAAACACATTGGAACCCTTCACTGCAGCAGAGAGGGCTGTGAGGACATCCCCCAGGTACTCTTTAGGCCAGACACTAGCATCATACTCTAAGGATTTTATTCACACTTTGTAGAAAGACCCAAGAGCTTGTGTGGTATCACTTCAGGACGTAAATGCATAAGAACTCTTCTGAGAACTGACAAGATTCACACTCATTCTGCCAAATAATGGCTGCAGACTTAGAAAAGGCTGGGATACCTCAGATTCAAAAATAATTGGCAATGATGCAGCATAATCAGAATGAAAAAAAGCTTTTAGATTTCATTCTGACAAAAGACTAAGTCAGTCATGACTCTAATGAGGTGGAAACATCTAGGAAGTCACTGAGATAGGCTCCAAATAGACCAATAGCATGTAAGTCAGACCATACGCTCTGCTAGAATAAAAACATATGCTTTAAAGGACAAATGACTCATGAAGAATTGGTTAAGTGGGATACATTGTGTGCAGGTACAGAAGTGCAGGATGCTACTACTATGAGCAACTGGGGAGATATCACAGTCAGGTATCATCATCTGTACATGAGAATAAAAAGACGACAAAATATAACAGAGTTGGGGGAAGCAGAATTGTGATCTGATTTCTGAATATACTAAAATAGAAAATGCTGTATTCCATGAACTCTTCATATTCACAGAAATTATCTTTCCATTAATCTGTACAAGATTACAGTAACTGTTTTCATTACTAGAATAGCTGCATCTCATATAGCACAAGAAATAGAAGATTCAGCCTTAAAGTACACCCAGCTAAAGATGGAGGACAGAAATTGGTGAGAACTATACATCATCCACGATGACAAACAGGAAGTTAACGCTGACAGAGTGGAAAGCAGACAGATCAAAAGAAACCGATGTGCATAGCTCATCTTTAAAGATAAGAAATGGCATCAGAATTTAAGGTATGAATGAATGACAGCTGACTCAATACGGAGTAACAGTTCAGTAATCATACTTATCCTAGCCACTTGCTTTCTTTGTACAAGATAAAAGAAAAAAGGAATCAAAACCCTCAAATTAGAGAGACAACCTACTAGGCAAAAATGAGTTTTTTCTCTTCCAAGCCAGCCAGAGACCACCTCCAGGAAATCAAGCTTTTCACACCCTCCCACTAGGAAGCAGACAAACGAGTTATTTTGGATGCACGTCATTTTTCAAATGATCCTTGCAAAGATTTCACAATCATTGCTTAAAACAGACATAAAACCCTGGGCATGAGGTAATGGTAAATCCTGCTTATTGTAGAATAAGCTGGAAGACAGAAATGGGGCAGATTGACATGGCTTTCTTGAGTTTGGTGAGCATGAACCCATGGCAGATGTAACACGGTCCTGTAGGCTGCCACACTGCCAGTGCTCTTGGAGGTGAGAGAGGTTGGGAGGCCTAAAACCAGCAGCTTCTTCAGGATCAGGCACGTAGCTCCACAGGCTTCTCTGACTGTACTGAGCAGCTCTTGCATAGCTAGATCCACGTGTAAGTCACAAGTAGGGAGCATTGCAAGTACCAAAGTCTGCAGATCTGAATTTCTGAATCCTTGAGATCAGATTCATCAGTGCAATCACAGGCCAGTTTTAGACATCTTAATGCACCTGAGACATCTGCATGGCATTGCAGACGTTGTGTGGGCAAACAAGGCTGAGGGGATCCCTTGGGCTCTCAAAGGCAGCACCAGAAACCTACAGTCACACACTGAATCCCCTCCCAGTATCTTCCCTGTGCATCTACCCAGGCCCTGTTCTTCATTATGCACTCAATACAGCTCATCTATCTCATTTGTGATAGGAATCTTTCTTTTGGAAAAAACAAACAAACAAACAAACAAACAACCCACAAAAAAACCAAACCCAAAACTGTGCAAAATCTGCCACAATGAAAAGGAATGTTTATTTCCAGATGAGAATAAACTGTCTCTCAGTCAAGGCCACTTTATCCAAACAAGTCCCTTCTCAACCACGGCTTCTCAGACAATCCTTAGAGAAAACTGGGCACCTATGAGAGGTGAACCTTCCAACTTCATTTTAGAGGATAAAGATGTCACTTTAATGCCTATGACAAGGCCATGTTTCACCGAGTGCATGAGCAGCATTCTGTCCTAGGCACTTACAGGCAAAGCTCCAAGGCCCTGCAGGTTCACGGTCCTGATTTTTATTTATGGTACTTTTAAGGACAGAGTTTGGTGCTACGGTGCTGCTGTTTATATTTCAACTGCTTTGGAGGACAAGATATAACACAGGTTTTTAATGTCCCTTGTGCTGGAGCAAGCTGATTAAGGCTCTTGCAAGGGCTCTTACATTTATTCTGACCATACTGTGACTAACTTCAGAGGGTTTATGGAGGAGATTACTGTCTCTGAGTGAAGAAAAACCCGTAAGAAAACTGAGTTCGTCCAATTAATCAACAGTAGTCTGCTCTACCTGTGGTTTCTGAGCTAGACTTCAGGAAAAAATGATAGTTTATCACTATACAAATATGCTCACAATTTCACTCTACTTTTTTCTCCATAAGAATTCTCCATCCTTCAGCACAGTTATTTGAAAACTAGCTTAAAGGGCTCACTCACTGACAAAGCCTACTTATACAAGAAGAAAAAAGGTTTATTCACTCTTGATAAAGGAAATGAATTTAAGAATGGATGACAACATATGAGTTCTGTGCTGCACAAGGTGACTCAGTGCCCTCTGAGAAGGCTTTCAGCTGTGGAGGGTGTGAGTCTCTGATAACAGGTTGCCCAGAGAAGTTGTGGATGCCCCTTCCCTGGAAGTGTTCAAAGTCAGGTTTTACAGGGCTTTGAGCAACATGGTGTGGTGGGAGGTGTCCCTGCCCATGGCAGGGCATTGGACTGGATGATCTTTAAAGCCCCCTCCAACCCAAACCATTCTGTGATTCTGTATTACATGACAGTGAGGACTGCTGGACTGGCCTGTAGTCAAATGAGAACCTCAAGTGGTATACCAGCAGTGGGATGGGAGGAGGATGATGGGATGAGTCTCCAGAAAAGGAAGTACCTGGGAGCAATATTTGGGGCAGATGTACCCTAATTACAGCTGTACCCTACAGCAGCTCGCAATAGGCAAACACAAATCATGGTGAGCTTTCCAGGATCTACCTGCAGTGCCATGACACAGTTCAGCATGGTCGGCTCCAGTGGAGACCTGGAAAAAAACATTTTGCTTCTTTAGAAATAATTCTTATTCACCATGCAAAGACTTCAGTGTATGATAACTAGTAGCCACTGGTTATGCTGCTTCTAGAAAGAATCATCTTCCATCTGCTGAGGAGGTGAACCCAAAATTCCTATCACCTCATAAAGCCAGTGCTCCTTCAGCTGTTTCACCAACCAGTATCACACTACTGCCAAGGTTACTCCTGGGGTGATGTTCCTTCTTTCATCTTCCCCAGTAGCAGCATGGGATGAAAGCATCAGTGCTAAGAGGACCCAGGGACAGGGGTGAGTGATAAATTGGGTCCCAAAGTGAAGCAGGTAAATGAGGCAGTGATGTAAATAATAACAGCTTTTTAAACAAACAACAATGGGTTTGAGGACAGACAGAATCCCTTACAGTGCTGCCACAGGTGAACAGTACTGCTATGCAGTGCACCTTGCAGAAATGCTCTGATAGGATGCTTGAAATTAAATTGCTTAGATGATGACTAATCAACCCAAGTGACTGGACTATTGTAGGTAAAAGCAAAGAGTAAGTTAGGCTTTTTTATTGCATTCTTTAATTTTGACTGTCAAAGGTACTATTCAAAACATAGAGAAGGAACATTTAACATGAAAGTGTCTTTCTAAAGATAACTAGTTTAGAGGTAAGACATTAAAATACTGTCAGCTGCTGTTAAATACATATATATTTTTGCCAGTAACAGACAATTTTGACCAGCTTAATACAGTGTCTTTTGTGATGACTAAGACAGGTGCATTCATACCAGTAAACACACCTCTACTGTTTCAGGAGAAATAATTGCTGGGCATTCTATCATTTCATCTATAATAATTTCTTCCTTTCTCCCTGGAACAGAAATAATTCATAGGCAAGATGTTACTGGGTCATAATAGGAAGTCCTAGCTAGTGTTACATAATAAAGCATTCAGAAATGCAACCCTGAAATGCAGTTCAAATCATGTTAAGACCACCATTGTACCTTGAAGGAAGGAAAAACATTTGCCTTCTTCTGCACTATAGAGAAGATCTATATTTAAAGAAACTATTGTTTGACTTCAAAACTTCCAGACAATCTCCAGTCTCTTTCTTTGTCACAGTATCTGATATCATCAAAAGTTTCAGCACAACCTTTCCCAGTAACCATGACACATTTAGAAGATCTTTTAAGGGCAGAGCTCACCATTGCAGTTTGTGACACAGGACTGTGCACCCGCCACAGAGCTTCCAGGAAGAGAACCCCATTCATTTAGGTTGCAAGCAATGCTCATTAGCACTTGCAAAGTCTTGAGCATGTTTATAGAGTTCAAAAATTATCTGGACTAATAAAATCCAAATCAGCTTCTGCACATGGCAATGCAGAGCACAATTGGGTCAATAGATCTCCAATGTCTGGATTCTTAAGTAATTATAAATGCATATTTAAGAGATTAAGTAGCACTGTCTAAAGATTCAAAAGGTTTTTAAATACTGAGATATTTATCTGGTCCAAAATATATCTATATCTCAATTGTTTTAGTGAAGGATTAAA
>NW_010184700.1:0-22460 GCF_000695765.1 Mesitornis unicolor | reverse complement strand
TTTCCCTAATGTAGCTTCAGCTACTGTTCAAAATGAGGCAGTCTAACAAATGTATTTAGGACAATGAAAAAAAATCCATGTGTGGAAATGGGACCAAAGGCTTTATTCAGAATCCTTTGAAGAAATGCCTCCTGTGATTTTTAATCAGCAGTGTGCTGGTACGAGTGCTGCGTGTTCATAAAGCTATATTAGTATGCCCTTTCTTGCACTGGGGTCCCTCTGGCATTGGATAGGTTAAGCAATTGCTGGTATTAAATTAGCACACTGATTTCCACTGGTAAGAAAGTTCCCAAGTCTTAAATTACAGATAAACTATTCCAATAAAGCCAAGGAGAAAATGAATAAATGAACTCTTAACAAAAAAAAAAGCTAACAAAAAAGTAAATGCATCTGAGCAATTGCAAAGATATGATGTATGAATCAGCTGAATAATGATTAGAATATTTTTAAACCAGTTAGGTCTGTGTTTACTCAGTGTAGCTGAGCTGACTGTTTCAGCAAACAGCATACAGCTAAGGAGAAGACTGAACATTTTAATGTACTCATTACTGCACAACAATTAGGGAGAAATATATTTGCTGCAACTGTAGCTCATGCTGGGCAACTTCTCCTACAACCTCATTTTAGAGCTACTTGTATTTTTACTTTATTGGGTTGGTAAAGTGAGCTTGATTGGAGCACGCAGAATATGCTAGCTCTTCTTTTTTAAAACGCTCTGGTTTTCTTCACTAATATATCTCTAAAGGACACAAATAAATTTACTCTGCATACAGCTTAAAGAGAACTTGCATGCTCACCTCCATATATGGAAAGTTTTGAAGGTGACAGGGAAGACAATAAAACATATTTAAAAGTGTCATGCCCTCAGCCTGAGAGATAGTGGAGCCTGCAAGAGTTCAGATGGGTTAAAGATGTACCAAGAGCAGCCAGCACATAAATACAAAAGGCAAAACTACATCTCACCCTTTGCAAGAAAAAGGATCACTTCCTGGGAGCAGTCCAGATTTTTCAGTAATGCTATGTGGTACATTTCATTATTGAAAGGCTTCCACAGAAGCCTTTCTGTTTTTCACAGAAATGCAGGGCAGTCCAGTTTGTGATCCTGGGTCCTCTTCCTGGCTCTGCTGATTCCCTGATGGGAAGCCCTGGGCAAGTCACGTCAGCTCTGAAAGGTTCAATTTCCCTGTCCTTTTAGGGACCAGTGATTGATGTCCATTATGAAAAATTTTACAAAGTGGGGTTTATATTAGCTCTCTATAACTAGCCCAAGTCTGGAATCCACACAGACAAAGTAGAAGTAGTCCAGAGATGAGGAAGAGAAAATTATCAGAAGTCTTTGAAAGCATGGCCTGGGAAAAAGCTGAAGCACTTTGATTTATTTCTAGAGAAGGGAAATAAGATGAGACATGACAACATGTCCTGGTTTGAGCTAAATAGAACTAATTTTCTACTTAGTGATTTTACTTTTCAGCTCAGCCTCTTTTAAGTGACTGAACTTGCTGAAAACTGGCAGCATGTTTTTCCCAAACAGCGCTGCTAGAATATATGCTCAAGGTCAGTTGTCTCATCCTGGGTGCTGTGTCTGCACCTACGGGGGGAGAAGCAGACCCAAAACTGACCAACGAGGTATTCCATCCCACATACGTCATACTCGGTATAAAAACCGAGAGATCACGAGGGTCTCATGCCTTTTTTCCCTTTTTTACCATTCCTTCCATCTCAGACCCTTCTGTCCATCTCGATCCTGCAGAGGCCAAGGCCTGAGCAGAATCCTGCCAGGTTCATCTGCCACTGATCCTGATTTTGTGTGTTCTGCATCCTGCTTTCACCTGCTGCTGAGTTTGGTCTGGGACATTTCCAGTGCCCGGCTCTGCAGAGCCTCTGGTGACTTATTTGTCATTGGGGGGAGGGTGGGGGGAGGATTTTATACTGGTTTTGTATATATTTGTACTTATCTGTATATAATTCATTATTTTCCTATTTACAATATTATCCTGTAGTATTAGCATTATTGTTTCATTAAATCTGTTAGTTTATTTTCCAACCTGTAAAGTCTCTCTCCCTTATTCTCTTTTCTCTTCCCTTCTGGGGAGGGGAGAGGGGTTAATAGAGAGCGTCTGTCCAGGATTTAGTGGCCAGCCCAGTCCTAAACCACAACACAACAGTCTTCAAATATTCATTAGGCAGAAAAAAATTCTCTGCGTGTGTACTGGGCAGAAAAAATTCTGTGCATCCTTTGCAGATAGAATAAGAGAAATAGGTATAAACTCTTGTGAGAGAAATATAGGTTACATATTGTCAATTATTTTCAAAAAGTAAAAAAGAAATAAACTTCCTAAGCAAGCTCCATCTTTTAAACATGTTACAAACAACAGTAGAGAAAAATCTGTCCCAAATCATGCAAGTGTCATGCTTCAGGACAAGGACATCTCACCATGCTGCCCTGTTTTCAATGAACCTATGTCTCTGATCTCACTGAGAAAGCTTTGTGAAATGTCTTACCTATATTCATTATAATTTCTTAACTGAAAAAGTATCAGTTATCAAATACGGTCCTTTCTGACTCCATTATGGCTGTATAGACTTCTACTTGTGCACCAGAATATAATAAACATTAGGATCACATTTCTAGTTCCATGTTTTGTGGTCCATATGAAAGCACATTTAATGTCCAACTTCACTCTTCACTATTTTTTGAATAGCTTGCTCTAATTTCCCTGCAGTTCACATGACACAGTTCTCTCTTTTCCCTACCCAGTGTTAACAGGGAGGCAGCTCAGCTGCTGGTTTTATAAAAAAGTCACCCATGGGATTAACTGAGCTCTGAGAAACTGCTTCATAAATTTGAATACTTTGATATGATATATGCCAAAGCCAGCTTTACAAAGATGAAGGCCTGTATGTACTTCAATGCTGAGATGGGCCCATGCAAATTCTCCCTCAGCTCTGGAAGTCTGGAGTGGACGTGGTTGCATCACATAGTGGCTCAAATGTTCCTAAAACTTCCCCCGAGGAAGCAGAGTTTTGTTCCACTGGAGATGAGAACAAGTGGCTAAATGTGACATTTGTGTCAAAACACTTCAAACACAGTCCTGAAGAATTATCATGCTTGCCTTGATGTGGTTAAAGGAATTTCTTCCAGCATATTTTTCTCCACCGTTGATGGTCATTTCCCTATTGTGCTCCCAGGAAGCTCATCTCTTGGTCTCTCAGACCAACCATCCTGGAACAGATCAGGTCCAGAGGGTTGGAGGCATGTGTTCCCCAAATTCCCCACATAAACCTTCTTCCAATACACTCCGATATGGCTCATGTGAGAAATGTGGCACATTCACACCTTCCTCACTTAGGCTTTCCACGAGGCAGTGATAGCAACACTTGCCAGCCATCCAGCAGTTTTCTAAAAGAGAACCAATTGATGCACACAATATTCACCTACACCTTTCATAGAAACTTCTTTAGAAGTATCAATATATTAATCTTCACTTAGAGCCAATAAATTGACTGAATGAGCCAATATTGACTGAAAATAAAGGTTTCTGTGTCTAGTCATATCATGCAACACAGCAAGGATGAAGTCTGTCACCACACTCCACCACTTCAGCCAGCAATAAAGTGCAGGGCAATTTCTACAGAATCAATAGAGCTGGCATTAACACCACCCTCTCCATATTTCAGATAACTGGAGTTCTTTATGAAGCTGTAAAAGAAGTTACTCTTCAAGTGGCTACTAATCTATTGTGGTTTGTTGTTCTTTTTTTTTCCAGAAGTGAGATATTTGCAAATGTAACTTGTTTATTATCTGCTATTGCCAGAGTTCCCAGTTGCAATCACAATGGAAACACCTTATGCCCAAGTCCCTTGAATGGTGTTCATTCCTGGCTGGTGATGCAGCACAGTCTGCTGGAGACCTCTACTTCTAAGGTACATGGCCCTGAGTAGTCCCCATGAAACCAATTAAATAAATTATTCATGTAAAGCAAGTGCAAGCCATACTCAAGCCCTTAATTACTCCCTGTACATTTACTGTTTAATTCCGATGCACCACTCTGAGATCTTGGAGAGTTTGCCTTGAAACCTTGTGCTGCAAACCACTGCAGCTCATGAACAGCTTAGGACTCCTGATGTGGAATGGGTGCCAGGGCCACCCCCAGGTAAGTCACCGCTTTGCACCTGTCAGTGCCCACAGATTGCTCTGAAACCTTTTATACCCATTTATCCATTTGCTTTGAATCACTACCAGAAAAATTGTTTAATCTCCAGCACAATACATCACCACAATAGGAGGAAAGTGTAAAACCTATCCCTCCCAGCCCTTACCAGATAAGCAGTAATTTATATAAGGTGATTTGTTACCATATCTTTGTTAAAATATTGCCAGATTTGAATAATTTGAAATCTGCTAAGCAGAATTTAGATTTCTGAGCAACAAAAGTCCAGTGTCAACTGTGGCTTATTTATCTTTAGGTCTGAAAGCTAATGCTGAAGAGAAGTTGGATTTAAATAAATTTATTCTAAGCATAACCAAAATGCCGTAAATAACATATCACTTGATAGTCAGGAGTATACACTACGTACTGTGGGACATAAAACATACTAAGTGTTGTACCAGCCTAGCTTTTTTATTTTACTGCACTATGCTTCTATATCTCAGCTCACATGCTCCAGGCACACTTGTATTAATATTATCAGGTCTGATCCGACACCAAGGACAGGGATCAAGAAAGTTGAGGGCATTTGGTTCACAGCTGCACTCCTACTCGCAGCAGGACCCCCAGCTTCAGGGCGCTGTAGCTGCACAAGATGAAGCATCAGCAGATATCAGCTGCTGGTGAGCCCGGCTCTTCACCCCCCCACAATCACAAGCAGAGGAAGCACACTGATGGCATCAGCGGCTTGTTAGCCACGGGCAGAATTTATTCACATTCAGAGACTGCGGGGCTAATTTGATTGAGCAAGTTATCTACTGCAATTGATTTGTTCAGCCCCAGCTCCCAACACACCTAGCCTGGCCCCAAGGTGAACCAGGGCATTACTTCAAGCAGTGGGAGGACCTTACAGTGGAGACAAAATCTGCAAAAAATTCAGAAAGCTGAGTCTGGAGAAAGCCCTGACACCTTTAAAATCCACATGGCAGAAAACATTTAAAAACTTCAGTAAAGCTTACTTCCCCCCAAAAGTTCCCTCTAAAATACCTTTACAGTGAGGCAAAGTTTCAAGCAAGCATGCAGTAACTTCCCGGAAGCATTATCAAAGCTAATTACATAGACATTTCATTAGTTAATTACATATGCGTAAAGCAAAGGTTTGTTCCTGCTGTAGCAGAGGCAAATGTTACCACAATTTTTATCTAGTGCCAGTCTTCCAAATCACATGCATCACCAGGAGCGTCCATGGTACCATACAAGTGACGGACAGCACCAATAAGACAGGGAGTCCCTTATCTAAAGGCACAAGACAAACCAGCAAAACAGACATAGTGCACAGGCATTATGAAATGAAACACTAATTGAATGACCACATTTTAAAAACTGTCAAAAGAGGGAACACTGTATTTTAGAACAATGATTACTCCAAATATATAGTCATGTGGGAAGGAGAAAAGTCATAAATGGATGACTGCAGAGATCAGAGGATCACTGTTGGTGATCACAGAGAAAAGGTGGATGGAGGAGAGGCTCTGTGCAGACAGGGATCAGGATATAAGAAGCATTAAGACGTGAAGCTAGTGCCTAATCATTCTTCTGATATAGAAGTATTTCTTATGTGGAAACAGTAATAGTAGTTAGGAAACCAGCACTTGCATCAACAGTGATTAAATATCTATCACCCAAATCAGAAGTATGTAAATACAACTGGGAGGCATTTACCCTCTGTTACCACATGTCAAGCTGCTAGAGAGAATTGTCCTCCCGTGGGCCAAGGACCTGTGATGTTTTGTCCTCACACACACCAGGGCTGGCCATGACCTCGCTGCTTTGCTTTGGCTCTGCCCAGCAAGCAACGGAGAAGCCCTTCCCTCAGCCCCCAACTAAGGGCAGAAACCAGCTTAAAACAGCTGGTGAGATACCACTTAGGGAAAGGTTTGCCATCTGTCCAAACCTATTAGAAAAAAAAGAAAAATACTAAAATGACACAGTTACAAAACTGTGGGCTCCATGAAAAAGCCACTTTGTTTTAAAATATACCAATCTTTGATGTTTTAGGTGAGTTCTTCTAGGTTTTTTTTAACATGATAGCTGGTATGCCCTAACGTGGAGAATACTGAATTAATTCTAGCTGCAAATTGCTCAGCCTGGCTGACCATAGTTTAATTTTCCAGCTATGACTGATAGCAAGCTTATATCACTTAGCGAGCTGCTCAGGGGGCTTTGTTCAATTAATCTAAATTTCTTATCCGCAGACACGTTTGATTCACACAACAGGTAGATGACAGTGCAGGAGTGCACACATTCCCCAAAGCTCTCCACCATCACAACCAAGCTCCAGCGCAGGATCATTGGTAAGCCACACATTATTCAGTACATTTCTCAAAGCAACTTTGCCAAAGGAGTGGGACTGAATTGTGCGCATAAGAGAGAGGTTCTTGGCATCAGTCTTTTTTTCCCCCCACATTTTCATGCATCTTACTTCCAGGATTAAGCTTTTTTAAGCCACATCTTAGACATTTTTAGAACATACGAAGTATTAACATGCTTGGAAGGCATACAGAGACCATGACGCTACCTCTTATTCTTCTTACTTTCCCACACAGCTTGACAGTGTACAGGCCTGCTCTGTATCTAAATTTACAAGCAGTGACAAGTGATAAATATCCTAATTCTAAAAAGCTATTGTGTACCTCTGAGACAATTAAAATTCCTTAGATACGTAGATGCAGTACATAATACATTTAGTCAACATTGGAACATGTCAGAGAAGGAACGTTTTATCCCAGGACACATACAAGCATCTAAAAATAGGCCTTCAGTTTAATAAAAGTATTGCAGTAATGTTCATTGGGAAATCCCCTTTCCTCAGATTAGAAAAGTAATATTAATTTTTCAGATCATCTCATGCTGTGCAGTAAGAACTGAGCAGAAGAGTTTATAAAAAGCACCAAATAAATTATATATTCTTTTTTTAATGAGGAAAAAACTAGTTAAAGTTGATGCAGTTTTAGTTCTTTCATCTAACCCAAGAAAGTGATACCACACACTTCAGGGCATGGACTGAACTCTGGCCCACCCTAATCCATCCCTAACAGCAGGAGAAGGGAATACAAGGGTTTCCCTTAAACAGTCCAGTCTTGGTCACAAGACATTTTGATCAAGACACATCATTTTATCAAAACATGTCATTCCTCACTCAGTTTTGCTTACTTTTCTCTGGAGGCTGAACATACCTTTCCAGAACTGGCTGGCAGGAGGACAGTATAACTGCAATGTGTGATGCTAAGGAAGTTAACCACTGACTAAGTATAAATATTACACTATCACAACACCTGAATTGTATGATATTTTGAGATGCAAAGCAGTGGTAGGAAACAGCTCATTTCTTCATTTACTATTCCTTGTCTGTCTTCAGTGGTGAGGTAAAAGGGGGATTCACAATTCTTCTTTGCCAGTTGGAAGCTTATTTCTTTCTTTGTGATAGTTTATTTAAGGAATATAATGGAATTTGTCTTCTTTGAGAAGGTTGCTTTAAAAAAGAAAACAAAAAGAGAAGACCAGCATCATGGTCAGCTGGAGAAAGGTTCATGACATGCAAGAAGTAACTGGTCAGGGCTCATTTTGTGTTGCCAAGCTGCACTGTGCAGAGTTAGTGTTGCTGGCAGTTGCTGCTGGCATCAGTCCGCCAGCTGGCCAGCATAGCCATCATCTCCATTGCATTCTGGAACAGAGAGTCAAGGCTTGTTTGCAAATCACAGTTCAACTTCAACAGCTGTAGCTTTCTCCTTCAACCCCACTAACACCATAGGTGTACCAGTAAAGCTGCCACACGGCAGGCATGCTAACATTTCTTAGGCTCATGTCCAAGGGATTGAACATTTGCAAGGTGCCAATGATGGTATCACTGATGTTGAGTGTGTCGATAACCTAAATTTTGTGATAACTCCCACCTGAGAGGAAAGTACTGTGCAATCGTTTCCATTTTATTCAGCTTAGTGTTCTTGGTTGCAGGGTCTGTTTGTCTTTTGTCTGCCAGTGCTGATTTTACTTATTTCAGACCTCAGCCAGCTTTCTTCTAGCATATAAATTCACTTTGGAAATCCCAAATTGAAAGCCTGTGGTCTCGCACCTGTCACAAGACAAAGAACCACAACATTTTGAGCTCCTTATAGCTTCACGTAGTCTTGCACAGGCCTCTAGAGACGGTCAAGCAGCAAGCTGGAAGGAAAGGCTGTTTAAGCTGCAATTTTCAAGTTCTTGGATCACAACTCACAGACTGAAAGCTGCAAAAGATGCTGTTTCTTCTTTTCACTGCAGATATTCTCAAGAGCACCTGGAAGACTTACATAAATGACCTCAATGTTAACCTGTTTGGACTGGATTAGTGTGATGGAAAAAACGTCACCGGTGAGATTCCAGCCCAACCTCTAGACGGAAAACTTTTTCCTCTATAAATAGCGCCATGCTCTTTTGGCTGTAACACTTCTTTTGCTGCTAAATTAAAATTCACAAGTCTTCTGCAGGATTCATAATGGGATCAAAGATTAGAAACTTCTTTGAAGTTTTTCTTCCTTTGCTCCACTGTTAATACGTACCTGCGCTAATCCACCATGGTTCTCCTAAACTAATCAGTCACTTTCCCTCCCCAAAAGGGACAAGTACACAGGCTTTTTTCAAATCTCCGTTTGTGTTCATTATCCACACTTCATTTTGCAAGGGCATAACACTTTCTTAATTGATTTTTCATGTACTGTAAAGAGGCCAGCTCTGTTTTCTGAACCTTTTGGTCTCAATGTGATTTGCTGGTAATATTTACAGTACTTATAACTTCGGTCCTGTTTATTGCTAGCAAGGCACACAGTGGATTGAACTGTGTGCATAACATATTTGTAATATTTCACCTTTGATAACAGTTAATAACACTAAGATTGTAATGATATCATCTCAGACTCACTTTTAAAATTTGGTCTTTCTTTAAAGAGATCAAAGAAACACTGAACCTCAAGGTTATTTGCCTCTTGTTTAGGAAAACAAGCTAAAAGCATCATTGACACTAAGCAGAAATTACACAAGGGAAAATATAATTTAAAAAATCATTTTAAAACACCCATAATTAAAAATGGTGACATAGATATTTCTTTGTCTCACTGTGACTCAGAATTGCCTCATAATACCATACCAAACTTCTTCTATCTTTAAATTGATCTTTATTTCTGGGAAAAAAGCTATATTTGGAAAAAAGCCGTCTTTCAAAAAAAAGAGTCTATTATCATAGAGTCTGTAATGATTTTTGTTATTGACAGTAATTGGTTCAACTGGGCACCTGTTTGACTTTAAAGCTGGAGTTGCTCACTGTGCCCAACAGCTCTGAACTCATGGGCAAGGCAAAATGCAGAATGGAATTGCGTGCAGTATGCAGTGCTTTTGCAAGATAGATCTTTACAGATTTGAATGCCTCTAGATTTCCACAAGCTTGAATTTCAGAGAACACGGGAACTGTGGATGAAGTTAATTAAATACGTAGGTGAGAGCTGTCTCCATTGATAAGCACCATAGTTAGACATCTAGAATTAACCCTTTCTAAATATTCATTTATAAACTGTAATGAAATCCATGAGAGGGACATGCTGAAGAGGAAAGTTTCTCAAAAGTCCTGCAGGGTCACGCTTCATTAGTGGGAGACTATGACGAATTTAACTGCGATTCTATTAGAAGGCAGATTAGTCCAGAATGGAGGGGAAAAGAAAAAGGAAAAAAAAAAGAAGGAAAAAACCCTAAATAAATTTGAACAAAGAAAAAGAAATAGAAATGGAAGAGCTCTCACTTCTTCAAAGCTTGCTTTCTTTCTTTTTCTTCAGGCTAAATTAAGAGATTAATCCATTCCGATGAATGCCCACAGGGTTCACTTCTAAAAGAGTATTTCCCAAACATCAGATAGAATAGGAAGATTAGGGTATGAAAATGAGACAATTTATAGTGAGTTTTCTGGTCTTCAGAGGGGTTTTAATTAGGATGTGACAGATATGTTCCAGCTTCATATTTTCAAAAGAACGTTTTAAGTGCCACACTTCCGAGTGCTGTGTGTCCCCATAAAGACATGTGCTGTGCTTGCCCCCATTACAGGCTCTGAACTGACCACGGCTTTTCCCCAGACTTTGAAAGTGGCAGCTCCCTTCAAACCCTGGCTGCAGAGGAGACCAACCTCCTGTCTCCCTCACAGCCCTGTCCAAGGGGATTCCCTTCCGCCTTTGGGAAGACTAGATGCTCTAGAAAATGTGATTCAAAGAATGAGAAAATTGTTATTTTAGAAATGGCTTCACTGATTTCTTTGCATCCCTCTAAGAAATGAATGAAGCCCATTATATCACAATAAAAAAGTAGTCATGGCCTCCAATTGACCATGGCAGAAAAAAAACAAGCCACAGGGCATCTTCAAAATAAAGAAGGGGGTGATGAAACAGCCCAGTATACGGGCACCTAAGCAGGCTGCCACAGTAGCTACATTCATGAGACTGTTGAATTGACATCTTCCCACAGAGTTCAAGGAGAGAGATTGAGTGCCCGTGATAGCAATAACCTACTCGTGGGGTGATGCGCTACCTTCTCCAGTGAAACTGGTTTCTGGCAGTCTGGTGTATGAGTGGTTTGAACCGCTTTTTGCCCTCTGCAGATTAAACACTAAGAGTCACAGTGACTAAATTAGGCACTTGTAATCAGTGAAATAATCCTGTGTGGAAATGGGCCAGGAAAGAGGATTTGTCACTATCCATTTAGTCCTTATCACCCCATCACCCAATACCTGTGCAAACATTTGTACTCTCCTACACCATTTTATGGAAGGGAAAGTGAAATGGATAATTCAAGTCACTTTTTAAAAGCCAGAGAGAAATAAATGCCAAAAAACTGGAACTGGGGATGCCAGGTCTGGGCCAGGACAATTTTAGCATACAGACACAGAATCTCCCAGATCAGCCTTCTTACACTGAAAAACAAGGATTTGATACAGCATTTTACAACAATAACAAACATGATGATGAAGCATTCTGTTGAAGTTGAGCTGGCACAAGAGCTTGGCAAAATTCTTTCAACTGTTCTTTGCTCATAAAAAGTGGACTTTACAGAATTGAGAGTTTCATGAATTCTGATGAAGTTCAGCTTAGTAAATTTGCAACCACTCCATCTCCATATAAAAGTAGTTCTGCATTTCGAAATCAGCTAGATCTTTGTGTCTCTACTTATGCATTACAGGGAGTAGTACAGACCCTCCCAGGCTGGTACTGCTTCCCTCTTCTGTGTGCTCCAACTGACAGGAAAACAGGTAACAGTGTGAACAGTAAAAATATGATCTAAGTTATTAAAATATTATCACATTTAAAATACTGTCACAACCACCATATCTAAAACCCACTGAAACTAACAGACAACCTATACTTCAGCACTGTTGTTTCAATCTCTGCAAACAGAGAAAAACAGCAGTGCCTACACCTTCAAGCTATACTTTGAAGGGTAACAACTGTAGAGTATGAAAAGAAAGCGCTGGGGGGAAAAAAAAAGTCCTTTCAGCCCTTGCTCTTCCTGGCTGACATACTGCACTGTTCCAGACGCTTTGCCTCACAAAGCTGAAAATGCTAATTCAATACTGTTCTATTTCAGTCTATTCATAGTGAAGTGATAGCATAAAGTGATTTTTTCATCAAAATATTGGTATCAGGACAAGATTAGAAGGAAAAAACACCTGAATTTGCCATGTAGAAAAAAGAACAGATAATCAGTCATAGAATTATGATTAGAATGTATTTTCATATAGGAAAATTTTTGAATTTACACATGTATTTAAGAACAATTGGTGTATCTGCCCATCATGTCACAGTTTTGAATGTTCTGTTCTACCTCTTTGGAGGTAATTAGCCATCTATTCAAGGCTTCTGTGCTCACTTTAATTTCCCCATTTCTCCACCTACCTGAATCTGACACACTGACATCTTTGCTTATTAGAATGGAAATTCAGTATTTAGAAAGGCCAGGCAATGCAAGGTCAAAAACCAGCATGATATCTATAAATTGAAGAGGGGATCTTGGAAGTTTACACAAAACAAAGTTTTGTATTTCTATAACTTTAAACAAAACAATAGCTGTCATGAGATACTAAAGCAAGTTTTGAAATATTCATCACAATTTTCTTGCTCAGTCTGAAAAGAAATTGCTTCAGCACTCAGAGCTGTGGGTAGATATTGAATAGAATTATGTCTTTTAGTCTAGCACCTTGCCAGAGAAGAATTGCCTGTAACATCATGCTATTATTCTATTTTAAGAATCTTAAGCAACAGGAATTTAATCACTTGAGTTGGAAAGTTGTTTAACAGATTAGTAGACCTTATGACTACAAATTATTTCCTGATATTGTACCTACATTCTCCATTTCCTAAACTCAGAGCAGCTATCATATCTCAACTCATTCTAAACAATCCATCTTTCTTCCAGTGCTCCACACACCAAACTGTTTCACAGTGCTTAATGATCTGCTTCCCATGTGGGACTTACAGCACATTAAAATCTAGTCCATAAAATTAATTATGTGAGCAGGACATTCAGCCGATCGCTGTCAATACAGGTACAAGCAAGTGAGAGAACTCTGTGCCCCTTACATTAATAAAACAGAAACTACAGCCTGGGTAATGTGTTACTGTACTGCAGAATCACAAGGTAATATTGGGAACCACATCCCACAACTGTGAGCCTTTAGTGTATGACATGAACCACTTTCTGGTCATTTCATTTTGAACACAGCAGCACAGCCAGTGGTGAGCTGTGGTAAGCTCTCCTGATCCATCCTAGGACCCAGCTTTGAAATGGATTGGTCTTTTGCTTCTGTTATTGCATCCCTCGGAAAGGCAAGAAGCTGCCTCACATGGCACCAACATCCCAGATGAGCTTCATGGACCCTGGCTCTCCTATGTGCAAACCACAAGTTACACAAAAGCACCAGAAAGTGGATTTTAAGTAGTCAAAATTGATCAGTGACCTTGAGTTGCAGGTCAGTTCCCTGCCCCAGAAGCTGGAGAGGTGCCGGGTGGTTTGAATGCTAGAGGTCTCCCTTCAGCCCCAGCACAAAACTGGGCAGGACCCCACAGGAGCAGAGGCCCATTATGACTGATCCTGGTCAGCAGCTGATGGTGTGGCTGTTGAAGTTTGAGTGTTATCAGCAAACAGCAGCCTGGCTTATACCCACACCCCAGGGACAGGAATCCAGGAAAGACTAGAGGGAAAGCAGGCAACCACTGCATGGCCTGCCCTGTCCCTACCACAGTTCTACTGCTGAAAATGCATTTAATTAAGTCAATCAGAACACGGAAAATGAATATAGAATATAACCAAAATTGCCAGCCGAGGAGTGCAGGACAGACTCCATGCGCACCCAGGCTTACTGCTTTCAGAGAGGTTAAGGGAAGGGAATTACTAAGGGATTACTATCTGATGAAGAACAAAGCTGTCGCATTGTAGCTCTACTATCAAACTTCCCTGCAACACAAACATCACATCTTCTTATGCTAAACAAGTGGGGTTTTAACCTCTAGACAGCATTTAATCGGTATTAGTATGCCAAAATGAGATGCTAGTTGAGATTTTTGGAAAGAAATGTAACCATGATGGTTTTGGGAAGAGCTCACCATGAGATATCTGGCAGGGGAGATAAGAGAAAGAACAAGATCACACTAGGACTCCTTCAAGAATCACCATCTCCCCTAAAACACTCTGCCTCTACAATAAACCAATGTTTTCTTCTCATCCAGCCATAGCCATTTGCTTTCTGGCAACTTGGAAAACATTGTGATTTTTTTTACAGCAGATAAAAGATTTTGAGGTGAGCCCTTCCATTTAAAATAGTGGTAGCCCCCCTATCTATAACATATGCGCACTTGTAAGATGTTTTCTTTTTTTTTACTTATATTTCCCAGACACGCAAAGATGCTGCTTAAATAGGAAATTGTATTATGTATCTTCAAAGATTTCAAAAGCTACATCATTCTGCATTTTCTACCCTACTGAGCTAGGAAATTAACAGTAAGACTTTACCCTGCCCTCTAGGAAGCCCGATTTAGTCAAAGACATGATCTCAGGTAGTAACTACAGAATCAGCTATTTATTTAATTTAAATAAAACCATTCTTCCAGTAGACAGTGAAGGGAATAAATAATATGTCATGCTAAGATTTCTGAGCCAATACTTCTCCCCTACATCCACTCCAGGGTTACTTTCTGTGCATGCTGAAGTGCACTGCTGATCCGTGTTAAATAAGCTGTGGTAGAATGGAAAGCAACTAATTTGTGCTCCCTGGGTGCTGGGCAACTAATTTAACTCTTGCTGGCACATAGACTATAAATAGAAAACTATTAGAGTTTCACACTGTTAATATTTCTGTGAAAGTTAATAATTTGTTTTCCCTATCTATCTGTTCTATCAGGAATGATGAACAGGATTTGTGTTGCCTTTAATGCAAACAAAGCAGGTGACTCTAAGTGTCTTCTCATGTGATGACCTACCCAAGGGTTGACAGCCTAAACACAGGGTGTATGCTCAGCCCCTTGGCAACAGACCTTCTACTTCTCTTACCCCTGTCCAGGAGGAAGCATTATCCATTCGGAATTAAAGACAAATAAAACAGTTGCCATTTCTGGATTGGACAGCTGTGCATGTCGCAGAAACCACGTGTGAGACATGGCCATCCAGAGGTGCTCCTTCTCTTGCTCTCTAATGGAGGTGGAGGAAAGCTAGACAACCATTTACATGAACTGTATAACTTGTTGGCAAGAGCAGAAGTGGCAAGTCCTAATTTTCGTCAGGTGACATACTGAGCTCTTCTCTACATGAAGCTGAACACTTGCCCTGGGTAATTTTCACATCCATCCAAAAACATTCTTGCAACATACACAGGTTGGTCACAAAATCCTAATCCTAAAATTAAAGAGGGTTGCCATCTTCAAACAAGTGGACCAAAAGAGAATGTATGCACCAAATACTTCCACATCCTTGTGACTGGAATATGGTTTCATATAAAAATACACCAGAATATAAAAATGAAATCAGTTTCTTTAAAGATGAATAATCAGACACAACTTTCTGGATCTAAGATTACTAATGCTTCTTTCATAATTTTTGAATGGAAATCAATTCACTCAGATTCCACAAGTTGGGGCTTTTGCCTTTTAGAGAATTCTCAATTGGATGAATCTATCTGCACCCACTGTGTTCTAGGATAGTGCTATACCTACTGGTGTCATTTTTTTCAGGTTCACACCTGAAATTGCTAGACAACATTTCTTGCAGAGATGTCACAGATCTAATCAGAAATCAGGTAATCCTGTCCCTAACAACTTATTTTATGTAACCAAAGACAAAAATATTACAACATCATATAAAAGGAAAATCTTTCCAATGGCATAAATGTAGGGTATATGTGCAAAGCAAAAGAGGTACCTACCATCAAAGTAAACTTTATTATGAAATAAACAGAAATGAGCAGTCAGTCCAACAGTAAAACAGGGTTCAAGAGTATGTTTCGGAGCATTGGAGAAGTTAAAAGTCCCCGGACACATCAGTCTTTGGCATTTCAGTTACCCCATATAACAGGGGAAAGAGAAAATCCTTAGGGTTTTTAACTAGTTTCATTTTATTTTCTTTAATTAATTTCAAATTAATACAAACACTGAAAGATTTAGGAGCCTGGAACATCTTGTTTCCTCTGGTGCCTCATATCACCTGGTCTGCACCCTCCTGGGCTGATACTGCTTGCTTTGATATTGACACAGTTCAGGCTCAATCCAATCTTCAAAGAAAAATGGGCATAAAAATCCCTCAATCCCCCTTTCCGCTCTGAGCCCAGGGCCCGTGCACACTTCCCAAGGACTGCACAACCCACTAGGTATTATTTTGTACTTAATAAAATTAACAGTCTTTACAGAAAATAGGATTTAAAATGACATTTCAGCCACGGGCTTCTTCAAAGTCTGGTAGATGACACAACAGCTACGATATCAGTTCTGATCCCCTTCATATCACTGGCACTATTTGATTAATTTTCTAAACAAAGTTTATTACACTGCATATTAAAAGGCAGAAGAAAAGCAGATGAGAAACATTATGTTGCTCATTTTAGATAATCTTTGTCCTAAACTGTTCTGCATGGCTGGAACGTATTTACCAAACACAGCTTACTGTGATTATTTACTTACTTCAGCTTGTAAGAAGGGATATTCTAAGTAAAAACAGAATACAAAAATGCCTCAGGTTCAATCTCAATGTGATTCTCATTTTTCTCTGCAGCAGGGAAACCATCCCCTTCTATACGCAGTGTACATTCAACAACTATTCATCTACTATTGATAATATTTTTTAAAACTACACTGGGGAATCAAGATACCAAACCTACAACTCAGTGGCACAGAAGAGATTAGTGTGTGCTGCACAGATTACATTTATCCAAAATTAGATGCAAACTCTAGCCTGGACAATCGTGGAATACATCTATTTAATATCCCCCCCTGAAAGAAGTACACTTTTTGTACTTACGGTTAGTTGTCCTGCTTTGATCACTCTGAGTGCTCTCATTTGACTGGTTGCTGGAGACAGAAGATATGCTTGAGCTCCTGACAAAACCAAATGCGGCCAGCTTAGCTGCTGGCAACCGTGAATAACCTGGAGGACGAAGTCCAGACGGGCACGGCTTGGGGAGATTTGACTTTGCAGCACTTGGACATGAGCCTTTCTTGAGATCAACTGCAAGAAGGAGAAGGAAAGAGATTTTCATTAAATAAACTAAACAGGGATATACTGGCCATTACTCATACCACCTGGCTACACAAAGTCAGTGTAAAGACTGAATACAAGTTTTAATGGCTGCCCAAACAGAAATTTTGTCTTATTCTTTGCTCCACTAAAAAGTTCTGTGCCACAATTACAGGTCACAATAATTTTTAAAATATGAAATGCAGCAAGGACCCGTGAGGCATAACTCAAACTTCCAGCAAAGTAACATAGTTCAAGTCTGCTAAGATTTGTTTTTAATATTATCTTCTTTTATGCTGTGCCACTTTCTAATTTTATATTTGTTACATGCCAATTAAAAGAAACTCATACACAGAGACAAACACTCTATGCATAGCATCCAATTTTTGGAAGCTATTGTAGAATGCCAACAGTCCTCCTCAAGGACACAGGACTTCTTTGTATTTCATCAAAGAAAACATTTCTTTGAAGTCTTTCTTTCAAATTTTGCTAAAATAAAATGCCCTTTACTTGCACCAAGCCTGGGAACAAGGATGTGTCCTGTAAAGCTGTCCTTTTTTCATATACCACCAGCCATTTCCATGGATGGACTTCTCCTCAGCCTACGTGAATGACACCAGCCAAATCTCAGACAACTGCCGATAGTGGGCTTATAACAGACAAAGTTAGGCAACAACAGTAGTTCAGCTACTATGTCCACCTGTAGTAACTACTAACTGCTTATGTGTCTCTAGCTTGTGTCCTAACCTGTGAACTTTTTTAGGCAAATTCAGAACAGAGGTTCATCAATGCTCCAAATTGTCTTCATAGACCAAAGGTCCATGAACATGGCAAGATTGTCTTCATGGACCAAAGATTAAAGTTTGATTCGATTGGAAGGTCTGAATACCAAGTTCATTTGAGCCACAACTGTACATAAAATTTGGACAAGAGTTTTTCTTTGTAGTTTTGACAATTCCTGATCCTCGTGGAATCCTGAGCAGCAAAAATATATATTAAAAAAAATCCCAAACAAGAAAGTTCTCGAAAAGCTGATGCTAGAGTGTTTAATCAGTCATTAGGACCAGTAGGTTAGGGGAACAAGGCAGCATTAGAACTATCAACATACCCTGCCAGAAGAGGCCACAAAGACACCCTTTTTGCATTTTCACTTGATGAACACTATTTGTGCATTAGTCTGACACATACTTCAGAGGAAGAAGTGCACATCCAAAATATAAAGGAAAAATAAAAATTAACTGCACAGTAAGAATATGGTCTTCATTTTATTGCAGTATTAATTCTTCAGTAAATTATGTAGGTCACAGTCTTATTAATTTTAATGAAGCATTACACTTTGAGGAGACTTTACAGAAAACAGGACTAACTCCTCTGAGCAGAAAAATGTTATGGGAATTTCAAAAGAGTTGTGTACCTCATCACAATAATAATGCTAAGCTTTCTTTAATAAAACTAAGTATTTTCTTTTCAGATAGAAATATGTGTAACATATATGTGCACCAAGCTAAGAAGAGTTTTGTTATCCTATAAGACATTCCTATAAAAGACATTTAAAAATGCTCCTTGATCCATGAAAAAAATAGTTTATATAATATAGACTCTTAAAAATACATTTCCCCCCCATTTTTCATGAGTTGAGGTCTTTATTTTATAATAAAAGGAGATGGATGTCTGACTGCAGCACCTTTACCAGCCCAGAGGGGGACATACTGTGGAGAGTAACCCAAATGAAAATAAAAAATACCTCCAGTGTTTAATAATAAAGACTGTTAAAACTCCTGTTCCCTTTTTTTGGCACCAACAGGGACAATTTTGGACTCTGATCCTGAATCTGGCTTCATTTGAAGTATGTGAAGACTGGCTCAGAGATCACCATGGGCTCCAGGTGGAGGTGAAGAGCAGTGCATGCACACTGGCATGGAGAACAGCCAAGCAGTGATGTTTACTGCTATCATTGTTTTGACAGTGGTCTGTTATAGCTGGTTTATGGTTATCTGAGAAGCAGCATCAAGCCAGACTTCTTCACTTTCTGCTGCTGGGGACTTTCATGTCCCTACAGTAAGGAACTACAGAACCTGACCTCAATGTTTCCCTCAGTGCTACCAGCACAGCTTGCAATTCGTGTGAATCATGCCAACTGATTTTCATGCAGGAATGAGAAAACAATGTCCAGTGAAAGTCTTTAAGAGTCCCAAATGCTAGAAATTACACGCCAATCATCTTTAGGACAAAATCCCTTATTTCAGAGGACCACTATCTTCCTGCAATGACAACTGCTGCAAGGTGGAACTCAGATTGGCTCAGGCCAATGTGAGACTGCACTTTTTCTAATGGAAGGATGAATTTGTGCTCTCTCCTTTCCACAATCAGACTCACCATGTCCGCACCAATGCTGGTGCAAACACTTCAGCAGTATTTTGGATGGGCCAGACCACCTTGCTAACCCAGTTGTCTGCACTGCTCCACACTTGCCTGTACATGGGCATGGCCAAACATCAGCTTCACCAGCTACCTGAAGGACTAATTACACAGGGGCAGCTGTGCATGATAAAATGCATACAACTCAGTGGCAGTGTGCAAAATAGTCCCTGTGTTGCATCGGTGACAGGGACAAGCCCTGGTAGCCTCCAGATTTGTAGCAGAGGTGACTCCCACAACAAGCAGATGCAAGAGCAAGGAATCTGCCCAGGTCAGTGGCAGCAGGTAGAAGGTACGAGACAGTCTCTTGTGTATTTTACAGGTTTCTGAAAAATGCACCAGCAGGCTGCACTACACAAGCTGAGAGTCGAGATTCTTTTTTCCTAAGAACTTCTGAAAATTGAGGTGGTGGGAGAAATCTTTCAATTTTACAGCAAAAAGCTATAAATATCACAGATTTCCTGCAGCAAAATAGGGGAAATTCCACTGGGGCAGCGAGGGAAGTGGTTAGAAATGGTTTTATTTAAAAAGCATTTGAAATGTGCTTACCTAGGATGGTGAGGTTCACCTGGGACTCCCACATCCCCAGCCCAACCTAAGGAATGCCCACACTGAGTCCCCAGGCTGTGTGCTCTCTGCACTGCTGTGCAACCAAGCATCTGCAGCCACAGGGCACCAAGCACCAATGGTGTCACTGGAGAAGAATTTCCTTAAAACCAGAAGGGTTTTGGTGACAAATTGCTCAGCCATCTCTACCTTTTCTTCAAAATCATTCTCCCAGATCCAGGCAGAGGATTCAGTGGATTTTCTCACACTTCCATGTGTGTTACAGTTTGTGACTTCAATTCTAATTTTCTCTGAACTAACAATATTTTGTATCTTGAACTCATCAGCACACGTATTTTTTTTTCACATCTCTCCTTTGTAATCTAGTTCTTCTGTACCATAAGAACCTGGGGGCAGGACATTATCCTCATTAGGGATGCATTCAAATCCTTAACGCTAAGTAATTTTGTGTCTTCTATCTCATTATAATACACAAGACATCAGATTATTGTATGTATTTTCTGTTCTAAATATCATCAAGTTTTATGATGCATGTTCTTTCTTTATTTTATTAGAAATACAGAAACACTCCTGCAAACAAGGTCTGGGAGTTCAAGACAAAAGCTATTTTCACAGAATCACAGAACGTTAGGGATTGGAAGGGACCTCAAAAGATCATCTAGTCCAATCCCCCAATTTTAATGAGCAGCTTTCATTTTAATAAAAATCTGCAAAAACAAGCTTAAAAATTGGCAAAAAAATCTTTCCAGCTGTCTCACTGCCTGAAGCTAATTATGGAATTAAGTATTGTTGTCTGTATGGCACACAAGCGATTTTCTATGACACTTCAAGCTGTTCCCATCTAGAAACATGAAAACATTTTGAGGTAGCAACTGATTGACACAAACCAGATGTGCTTGGGGAGTCTTAAGAAAAGTCTGAGCTGGACTTCTTAAGCAACTCCACTGCACATGAATTGAGTCTCCATGCACATGTATAACTAAAGAGCAACTTTCATGTGACATCTCTGTAAAATCTGAAATAGCTTTTAGCTGAAACAAATGAAAAGTTGAATAAATTAGTTACACAGATGTGTTCCTATGAAAAAGAGTAGTGGTTCAAGACTTCAGTTCCACTCACAATTCAAGAATACTTAGCAAGCTTTGTTTTCTTGTGGTGTTTTGGGGTTGTTGTTTTTTTTTGACAAGCATTTTCCTTAAAACTTTAATCTTTATATGTCACTTTCTCTGAGACAGCTCACTTTCCTTTATAGTGTGCTCTGAACATCATTGTCCTCATTTCATATTGGGGAATTTGGGGCAAAGAAGTTACCTGCAAGGTTATGGATGTAGTCAGGGATAATGCAAGAAGAGCTAAACAATCTCAGGCTTCACCTAGTCTTTGGTATCTTTGGAGTTTAAGTTGAATTGCACAAATAAGAAGCCTTTTCTGTTGCTACTACTTCTGTGGTTCCCCTGTTACAGACATAATGACTTTTCTTTGAACAAGAACTGAGGAAAGAGGCTTTAAAACAGAGGGTCCCTTGTCCAAATACTGTCAAACCTGGGACAGTTCAGCTCCAAAGACAGAATAGTTGTCACTGCCGAACATCAACTAGTTTCTGATCAGTCAGTCCACCAATGTGAAGGCAAAGCTTTCCTACCAGGAGAAAGCTGTAGACATATTGTATTAATGACACATATGCAAAGATACAAATAAATATATATATTTGTGCATGTCTGTGTAAATCAGAAACATTGCTGTCCTGATTTATATATAAATTGTATCTTGAATTGCTTAGAAATGAGAGGAACTCCTAGACCCTCAGGACTGGCAAACTTAATACACAAAGATGTGATAAGAAAACATTCATTAACTCGCTCTTTGAGAAAAAAATACCATAAATACTACTGAAAAATGTAGATGGTGAAGTTAATTATTAGAATTAAGTGAAGTTTTAATTATGAGTTCCCTGTTACATTTTTCAAAATCAGACATTAATCCCATCAAAATAATTAGCTAATTAATGCAAATTCTAACATGGTTGATCCAAGAAGTCTTTATAAACAAGGAAAACATATTAATCATTAATAAATTATAGACAGAGTATCCTTCAATGTTAATTTTGAATTACAAGTTTCCTATAGAAAAAGTAGATTCAATTTACATAAATAAATGTTAAGATTTTAGAGACATCATTGCACCTTTAAACACATTATGGTTCAAAGATCTCCTAACTTACATTTTTTCTTACAGTCAGGCTGCTTGCCTGACCAGTCTGATGTAAAGCATCACCTAAGGAGCGTCACTGCTCAATAAGGAACTCACAGCCAGTGCCAATGCTTGTGCCATGTCTTACAGATGAGGAAGGATCACTGCTCCCACCACAGTTTAGGCACCACACTTGGAGATCACACTTGTAGGATGACTCATTATTTTACTTTCGACTTGGTGTGTCTTAAAACTAAAGAAAGCCTTAACATACTTTTAGTACTTGCAGTCCATCACAGCAGTTCAGGGATTTAATTATCAATGTTTTGAAAGCCTCGAGCTGGAGCTTGA
>NW_010184699.1:42511-69780 GCF_000695765.1 Mesitornis unicolor | reverse complement strand
AATAGTGCATTTCTCCATTGTATCCATAGAATCGTGACGTACTGGATCTGCACATACTTTTCAAATAAATTATTTTGAACCCTGCAGACAAGTCTCTTTTTGTTACACCAACACAGCCATCACCAGCTCCATCAGACCTAATAGGTGTTTTAAGACTTTTCTTTAAGTCACAAACTAAACACACGCTTGAAGATTTACATGAATGTTTCAATACCAAAAAAACAAGTCTAACACCAGTTGATTCTTCATGGCTCACCACCACAGAGCCTTGAGTACAAACTGATTCCTCTGAAAATGGAGCATATCAGTAGCTTGCCGCCTTCTGGCAGAGACTTTCTCAGGGGAAAACCAGTGTTGCCTATTGACTTGTAGTAGCTGAACAAAAGCTCTGCAAAGGCAACAAATGACTCTTACTGCTTTCCTTAAAGAATGGATCAGTTGGATTTAGCGTCTGACAAAGGAGAGATAGAATGAACTGGTTTCTGTTCCTTCTAGGACACTGGGAGCCTGATGGAATACACAAAGTTAATTGGAAATGTACTCCCATGTACAAAGGAGTGCCTGAATGCCAAATAAAACTACTTTTCTTTTCAAAAACTTTTAAAATGCACCAATCACACCCTGCTATCTAGTACAGTTCTGTAACAGAATAAATATTGCATGAGTGGGATTGATTTAGCTCTTCAGACATGGATGTAAGAATGGAGTTTGACACATCCTATGGGTACGTATAGTTGCCTCTTTCCTCAGTGCAACTTCAGTTTGCAGTGTAAACAAATAACTCATGATTTTAGTAGTTGTCCAACATCAGCAGTAACAGATGTTGTTCAGTGAAACAAAAATGTTTTGGAAGTGGAGATACTTTATGAGAAAATAAAGCTTATTTTGTTCTTTCCCTTTATTTTGACATTTTAAAACAATGGACTGATTTTCATACATGTTTTTGCTTGTGTTCCCTGTTCAGTTTTGTCTTGCATTCCTTTGAATGTAAACTTGAGGGGGCCCTGAAGACTACTTTGAGGGCTCTGTCCGTTGGTGGTTGTTGATATGGGGGTACTGATCCTTTAGTAAACAGGTTTTGTTCCTGTTAGCTTTCCAAACATTGGAATGAAAAAACTATTTCCTAGAACTAACATAGTTCAGTGACCTAAATCATGTGGGTGGAAGGGTGAAGGCAGAGTATGGAACAAGTAAGCAAAGAACCACTTTCTACCTGGAAGAGCTGGTTTTTGTTCACTGGAGATGTAATATACCCTCATTCTGAGGCTATATTCTCATTCTCATCCCTAGACATCTCTCAGGAAAAATATGTTAAAATAGGCTTGACTCACCATCCTAATATATATTCCAGGCCTTCTTTCTAAACCATAGAATGATCTAAATTGATGTTCTGTTCTGAAAACAAAGTAGAAGTCTTCTGACCACCTGACTGTTTTTTTTTCCTTTCAGTGCTGTTTACGTCAGAAACTGAAAATATCTGCTCTGATGAAACTGAACATTGTCCATCTATTCTCCTTCAGCAGTAGACACCTCCTTCTCTCCTGTTTATCTCACTGCTTAACTTCCCAGCCCCCCTTGCGTCGTCTCAGGTAGCTGTCCTCCACAGTTGTGAGGAGATGTTTACTTTACACTGTATTTGTTTCATCCCTGAGCAAGAGCTGTTCTAGATACCATATCAAGGTTGTTCCTCTCTTTCTGTTGGTGCCAGGTGTGAGGAAGCATCCTAGGTGTTGAATCCAGGACGGTTTTCAAGTTACTCTTTGTGTTTTCAGTCCATCAGCTTCTAACTGTGGGCTAAGTCCTATACCAGAAGCCCAAATGACATATTGCCATATTTGAAGAAAACAATTGAAACTGCGTAACTATATGACTCACAATAGAAAGTATTAACTGTGTACAGAAGACTAATCATTGGAAACTCATATAGAAACACAAAGTTGACAGTACAGATAGCTATATGCTAGGTTAAAAAAAAAGTCTGAAAAACAGGATGATGGAATCTCTTTCAGCCATGAGTGAGAAACAGCTTCTGATAGTGCTCTTCAACTCAAACACAGCTACTGTATGACAAGGTAGGGGACAAAACACTTCATTATGCAGATAAACAAACAAGTTTTGACTGTTTTTAACAAAGAAAGACTTTCAAAACAGGTAATGAGAAGCCCCAAGAAAAATAAAGAGAATGCTAGGACCTGACAATCCAGGACAAACTAAATCCAGATTAGACAAGCAATCCAGGTCAGACTAAGTGGGTGAATCCATTCACATATTGCAATGATGGATTAATCACTGTCAAAAAATGGTTATGAAATTTCTGAGTTAGTTAAACCTTCATGAAGGTTGAGGATACCTATAAAACTTACTGTTTTATTCTGAAATATTATATAAATGTGAGCTCATAATAGGTTAATTATATTAAGAATTAATCACAGCCACTCAGTGGAACAGTAATGAGTGTCCATGTCAGGATTTTGACAGTGGTGCAGGCTTTTGACAGGCTTGCAGGGGTGGTGTCCCTGAGAAGAAGGTCAGGGTTGCCACATGCCAGGCACGAACGGCTCCAATGGACCCATCACGGGACACAGCTGAGCCCATCAGCCAAGCTGGTGGCACCTCTGTGAAAACACATCTAAGAAATGACAAAAATGGTGGAAAGAGAGAGGAGAAGGGAACAAAAGAGTGAGAAACAACAGAGGTAACACCAAAGTCAAAGGTGAAGCACTCCTTGGTGAAGCAGGCACCACCTGAAGGAACTGCAGCCCATTGAGGACCCACACTGAAACAGAGGAAAAAAGTGAAAAAGAAGGAGTGACAGAGAGAAACCTCTGCAACCTGATCACAGCTGTCCCCCATCCCACACTGCTGGTTGCCTCACAGAAGGGACTGGGTGTAACTGGTGGCTACAACAAGGGACAATATATTGCCTATAAATGAAGTTAATTTTCCCTAAGTCAAGTCTGCATTGCCCATGACAATAACTGATTCATTATCTTCCTCTCCTTATCTTGACCCATGAGATTTCTCCAGTTCTTCCCACATTCTCCTGTCCTGCAGTGGGAGGGGAGTGAGCATGCAGCCGGGTGGGTGTTTGTCTGCCAGCCAAAGCCACCCCACCACAGGAATATGCATAAATTTAATTGCATACAGAAGTTCTTGGATAATTACAGAGAAATATCAACAGGCTGCAAGCTAAAGTGCCGCAAAAGCTGGGATTCCAATGAGAGCATTATTAAGAGAATAAGTCGTACCTGGGATTTATACAAAGGCAATCTTTAAAAGAATAAACAGTATTTTATTAAGTACAACAGGACCTTGGACCAGCCTAAAAGTAGGAGTTCAAAACTACACAAAGCACTGTGTGACTGGGTTATCTTGACCAGATCACTGATTGAATGGCATGCGTGGTGTGTGGCAGGATGTCTCAGTCTTGGAACACCAGACCATAAAGTATGTGAAATGATGGATGGGAAAGTGCTGTAGTATGTGAACATCCTGACTGGCTGCATAGTTGTATCATTATCTGTAGCTATAAAAGTAGAGGTAGAAAATAAATGACTTCCCTTGGCTTTAATTTGCTGAGTCGCTTTCTCGTTTTCAGCTCACCGCAGATAATTTTGAGAACTGCCACAGAAATGGGAAGTGTACACCACATTTTCAGTCCCTTTTTCTGCAGATCGTATGCTGGACATGGTATGCAACTCCATCACTGTAGTGCAAGCACAGTTACAAGAAGGCATATAGACAGTTTTATATGAGAGCAGAGCTCATAATGGGGCCAAACTACACTGTCAGCTATACAGGTCTTTGCCAGATTAGGAAATTTTCACTTGTATGTCTTACTGTTGAGATATGGACTCGCGTTTCCCATTTTACATCACTGACTATATTTTGCATCATGCTGTTACATAAAAATATTACTAATAATACCACACTATCCTTGCTTTGCTTCCTATGCTGTACTATATGCAAATGTTAGCTTTATTAATAATGATGCTACTTTAAACAATCAGGTTAGTTAGGCTTTTAGAGAAAGTCTTGTTGTCTTTACAAGCTATAAAAGACATCACATTATGTTCCTCACTTTTTTGCCTTCATAATATAAGAGTATCCATATTTAGTAATGCTCAATGTAAAAGATTTGTCTGTTTTTCAAGTGATGCTAAGCACACGTAATCAAGCATGTTTATTAAAGTGATCTTGAGAACTTGAAAAGCACATTATCTTCTTCTTCTACTAAATAATGGACAAAAAAAAGCTAAATTAAACACTTCTAATCTGACTATTAACTGTAATTGGAGACACATAATTTAATATAATCTAGCCCACATGTTCTGTTGTGCATTTCAAAGCACAATTCTAGTGCTCTGTGAGCTCTCAGTGCTCTAGCAGGCAGCTCAGTTAACTTTGGAGGTTAACTGCAATAGAGGCAAACAGTCCCTCTTATTAAACAGTAACCATCTATATTAAATAAGAATTTAAAGTTCAACCCATCACCCAAGGGGAGCACTCAGCTGGTTTGAAAAGGTAGAGAGCTCAGCTTTGCTTCCTGAGGGAACTGAACAGTGCAGGGAGGCAGAAGCATCTCGCTCGGCACAGCAACCCACCGGATGCCCTGCAGTGGCTGCCCAGGGCTCTGCACTGTCGCTCAGTGCAGAGCATCGCTTCGCAGCGCAGAGCATCGCTTCCCCCGCCCAGCTCAGCCTGCTTGACCCAACCACAGCGTGGTCCCGGGAGCCAGCTGCAAAGTAATGCACCCTGCGTTTCACAGTCCCGAACACAGCTGTGCTACCTGCTGCATGCTGTGGGAGTATGAGGCAGCATGGTTTATTGCAAAGACCCATAAATTTATCTACCAACTATACTCTACTTGTATGATTGCACACTGTAGCATACATACATAAAAATAAGCTAGTCAAACCTATGACTCAGTTTTGAGCCATCAATACATAAAAATGTTTTAGGAGAGACAGAATAACAAAGTTAGTTAGTATCTACAAAGCACTTTTACGTACAGACTTGCTTAAGTAGACTTTTCACAGGAGAAGTGAATCAACACTGACTGCAACTTGGCTGCATTCAGAGTGACACAGTGCCTTAGCTGGGACAAAACCTCAAGTCTTCTGAACTCCCAGGCTAGTTCTCTTCAGATCCCAAAAGTAACTCAAGAGTCACTTTGTGTATTGGGCAGGATTACTAACAGGCTGTAATATAAAGAAACTATAATTAAGAATGTTTCATTCCTTATTGACACTTCCTAATTGCTGTTTGATAGAGGAAATAAATTACTACTTGGTTTTCAGTCCTTCCAGTAGGTAATAATGAATAGACAAGACAAAATACATATTTATATGTATGTGTACACATATCACAGAATTTCAGCTTGACTACTCAGCAAAAAGGGTGAATATATTTTACCTCCTTCCACAGATTTAGAGTAGAGATCCCTGAAACAAGTAGGGTTTATATTTCCAAAAGCCATTTCAAACTGCTTGTCCTACCTGCCTTCGGGAAGCAATAGTGCTATTGAAACTCCTGTTAGTCATCTTGAAATTCATAGGCTTGGTTTGATGAGCCATGTCATTCTTCCATGTCTTGGAGTTTTCTTTTGGGTCTGAAGGGATGGGGTTCAGGAACAGTATTCTGGCAATCAGGCCATAGAGGACAGTTGCTAATACCATTGGCACAACATAAAAAATACCAAAGTCCATCATGTAGATAGGAGAGTAATAGCTCCTGGACACCCTGTAGCCACAGGACACAACAGTAGTGTCTTTGTAGGCTACTGTATTAAGGTCCAGCAAGAAAAACCAGAGCATACAGTATATGGAGGTGAAAGCCCAGACAAAAATAATGATCTTTTTGGCTCTTGTAAAAGTGCATAGGAATTGAGCTTTGATTGGGTGGCAGATGGCTATGTATCTCTCAATGGTGAAGGCAGTGATGGAAAAAGAAGAAGCATTGATCCCTAGATACTGGAGATAAGTGATGCAGAGACACCCCACGTAGCCATACACCCAGGATCTATACAGGCTTTCCGTGATATTGGGTAGTCCTGCAGCCACAAGCACCATGAGATCTGCCACAGCCAGACTCACCAGATAGCAGTTAGTGGGAGTTCTCATATGTTTGGTTCTGAGGACCACCAAAACCACCATGATGTTGCCCACGATGCCCAGTCCGCAAATGATGAGAACCAAGAGGATGGTAACCACTTGGTATTCGACTGTAACAATCTCCTGGCTTGACAGTGGCAGCCCAGTTTGGTTTTGCTCGTCCCCTGTGCCATTCTCCATCTTCACCAGCCCACTGCTGCTTCTCTCCAGCACTTGGTCTCAGCACATGTTCTCCATGGTCCCCTGCAAGAGGGTGAGCAGAGCAGAGCGTGGGTGAGCTGTATCCCCAGAGCACGTTCTCCATGCAGTCACAGTCCCATTCCTGTACTGTCTTCCACTCATCCGAAAGAATCTGGACTTTCAGTCTTTGTAAATTCAATTACTAGACAGGTTAATCCCTCTAAGACTCCAGCTCATTCACACAGGTTAAAAAGCTCTTTTCTCACAGCGGGTCTGAGGCATTCATGGAAACACAGCATGTGGAGATGGGAGCCTTCCCCCCTGCAGAGGAGGAGGAGGAGGCAGCGGCAGGATAAGCAGAGCCCTCCTGCACTGCCAGCTGGCTAAAGGACTGCACGGGACTGAGTGGATCCAGTCTAGGCAGACTTCAGCATCACCGCTTTCCAGGAGGAGTCACAACGTGCCGAGGGTGGAGACAGCAATAGGAGGTGAAAGGAGAAGGATTTGTAAAGCCCCACAGGTTTTCCACTTCACACTGCTTTCCGTTTCTGCTCTCAGACAGCTGTCTTGCGTATTGATCACATTGATCCACCCTGACACACAAAGGGGAGATTGTCTGGCAGCAAAAATACACCGATTTCTAACATTCTGTCTTCCTCCTTGTCCTTGTCCTTGTGACAGTGATGGTAATTTACACTTGCCTCCTGCTTTGCAGGAAGCTGCAAGAGTCCCTTTAGAGCCGACAGGAAGAAACGTACCCCAACTTTGAAAATAGTAGAAAAAAATGAGATTCTTAACTTTACTTTAAAGATTATTCTCTTCAAAACTTCTATTGCTATTGCTGTCATCACTCCTGAGCCCTTTCAGCTCTTTTCTGGGCTGTGGCACAGCAACAACAAAACCATTAGGACATGAACTGCTTCTCGATGAGATCAGTCACACACACGTGCACGCACACTCACAGTGTCACTAATCCCCCACTGCTCCTTCAGTGAAGAGTCCCTGATTGAATAAACTCCTCCTCATTTGGTCAGATTGTGTAAAACCACAGATAAGTCAAAAACTGGTAGAAGTAACAGCTTTGAGATGCATTGATGAAAGATCTACAGATGCAGTAGCAGTATTCAAGAGCCCAGCTCCACCTGGAGATTAATGCAAAGCTTTTCTGTCTTACCTGCTGCCAATTTTAATACCTCAGTGAGAGAAACCTAGCAAACCCTTCTGCAGGGCTCCGTGAAGGAGCCCTTGTCAACTCCCTAATGTTTCAACCTATTGTTTCTTCTTATATTAATGTGTTAAAAGGCTGCAGATTAACTCTGCCTTAAAAATCTCTTTTTTCCCTCCATTTAAGGCAGTTGTTTTTCATTTTATCTCAAGGAGGGTTCAAATAAAAATGTTGCACAACTGGGGGAAAGCAACTTGGATTTCGAAACATTTCAGTGTTAAAAGAGAGGGATTAGCATAGGCACATGGTGTAACGTTTGCAACACTAGGATTTTAAATAGACTGAAACAACAGGTGGTGACAAAAAGAGGATACCACCTGAATCAGGTCTGGAAATTAGAGTCGAACAGTGTTAAAGCCACTTGGTTAAGTTTTCCAGTCATTTTTTCCATTTGCCTGGTCACACTTCAAATGTGATCAGATGCTTTTCATCTGCAGACCCCAGAGAACTTAAAAAAGTAAAGAAAATATCATTATTCCTATTTAAGAGATAAAGAAACGAGGTGGAAAAAATCAGATTCATTGCCAGTGGCCTAACAGTGACCTGTGGGAAAATTCATGTTGCTGATTACTTGACCAATGTTTTACTTTATCAACAGGATCGTATCATGGATCTCACTGAGATTCTGCCCCGTGATATGCAGATTCCATTATTCCAGACATAGTTGAAAGAGGAAAAAGGCCACTGCTAGCGTGATGTCTGAGTGTCATAAAAAGGATTCCTCCCAGCTCCCTTCACATTCCACAATATTTTATCCTTCGAGATGGACAGATTCCCTGTTAGCAATCTATGCTTTAAAAGCTGTGTGGCTTTAGTGGATGTAGCCCAAGATGCTCAACACCAGGAGGGAGGCCAGGAGTGAACCAGAACAGACTTAGTGTCAGGAATCAGGGATCCAACAGAGATCAGACCCAGAAGGGGGCCGTATCAGAGTTCAAACCAGGAAACTGAGCTAGTTGAAAGCCTGGATAAACCCCTTAACCCTCAGTGACTTTAGCTGACTCACAAGTTTTTGGGACCTCCATAGACTGATTTCTCTTTTGCTGGTGACTGATGCCATTCTACCACACCACTCCACCATGAATTCTTGTTCCTTATGTTTTCATGTATTCTGTTAGCTTACATATGCAGTGTGTTGGGGTTGAGGAACACTTACATCTGAGAGTACGTAAGTGTTTCTAGTGCCAGAAGTAAAGGCAGAGGATATGGGATGCAGACATGCTGGAGAATATTTACAAGCCCACATGACTTTTAAGTGAATATGGGAAATCTGTAAAAACATTATATGATGCTTGCCTCATTCTTCTGCATCTGCTACTGGTCTGTATTAGAGATGGGATAGACCATCTTGTCTCAGCCAGTAGTACACTTCAGATGGCTCTTTGTTCAGGCAATGAACATTATTTATGGCAACAAGAAAAAATTACCTTTTTAACATGATCATCAGTCAGAGATCACATACTGAATCTGGGAATCAGTAATAGATCAACTTTTTCTCCTAGTTAATGTTGTGTTAATGTAACAGTGTTAAGAAATATTAATTACTTAGCTAAAATAGCTAAGTTTTAGTTAGAATGATTCACTTAGAGTCAATCATTTACTATTAGGAGACAAGAATTATAGCATAATGTTGTGTGATTTGGTACACAGTTTGCTTAGCATTACTTGCTTAGCATGAGTAGCTGGATTTGCCTTAGGTCAAAAGCTGTGAACTTTTGCTTAGATATGATTATGGCTGGGACAGAGTTAATTTTCTTCTTAGTAGCTGGAACAGAGCTATGTTTTGGATTTAGCATGAGAATAATATTGATAACACACTAATGTTTTTGCTAAGTAGTGTTTTTCCTAAGTCTGTGACTTTTCCAGTTATGGCTAACGATGAGGTGTGCAAGAAGAACAAAGCAGGCGATAAGGGGGCTACAACCCTCAGCAGAAGCTGCAACTTGGAGGAAAAGAAGAGCAGTAAACAGCCAGCCTGGAGACATAAAAAGAATCCAACGAGGTGTTAGAAGACCCTAGACCAGAAATTACCACTGGACTGAGAGGTGCATGCAAGGGATGTGGACAGTGTGAAGAGAGGGTGGACAGATTGCAAGGGTACAAATGCCCATGGATTTCTTTGTTCTGGGTCTCTAGAGACATCCAGCTCATGCTGATATTTCCTGGCTGTGCCATTTGAATATTTTCTTTCTATGATATATCTCTATATATAAGGTCTGATGCCAGAGAATGGGAAACCTAGGGTTTGAACCACAGGGGTAATACCAGCTGCATGAATGCAGACAAGCCTTAATAAATATTCAACCCCTTGTCAAAATACACTGTCTAGTATCAAAAGTAGTTCAGCATTAATGCATGCAAATCCAGCAGCTGTGCTGGAGAAATTTTGAGAGCAGATGGACCAGAGATCACTGTGAAATTTTTACTGCATATCTGTTACTCCATTTTATTCACATACCTGTTGGTCCAGGCATCAACTGCCATTACATGTACAAATGAGTAGGCTGCAGTTAGCAAGTCCACAACAACAGGTAGAAAAGAAAACCCGACTTTTGCTAACACATTTCTGTTGGTATAACCCCTTGGGTAGGAGGGAGAGGGGGAGGCATCATGTTAATACACCCTGTGCTTCATACTGTTTAACCAACAATATTCTTGTCCAATTTTTTTTCAATTTGCCTCAATTAAAATGTGTCTCTGCTCACTGGAGGCACAACAAACCCATAACAAACTGTCTCATAACATTAAGCACATGCTGAGATGGAACAATGAATCATGATAAACACTTTATCCAATAGCTATAAATTATTCTTAATTCTGTTTCTCTAACTTGGATCACTTCCCCAGCTGGCCTTTTCTGTTCTAAAAAACAGCTCCACAAAATGGCAATTTCATACTCTATTACCTGTCTATACTCAGTGTACATAAAAAATCCTAAGTAACTTTTATTCTTTGCTCTGTGTGCACCTCTGAAGGAGCACTTACTGCTGTCCAAATGTCTCCAAGGCTGCAGTTTGTGGAGAACGAAAGCCACCATCAGTGCTGTAGCTTCAGTGCCATCCAAAGTCTGGCTTTTAACGTTGGTAAATAGCAACTGGCATGATCAGCTCCAAATGTGTTTTGGATTTACACTTGACATGCTTAAATATTGCAGTAACTGCAGTAACTAGACTTTATTCTCCTACATCTGCCTCACCACATAGCTGTGTTTTTGTGTTAATGTAGTGAGCCTGTGGCAAAGCGTTTGGTTTGTGGGACAAATCTGCATCTGGAGGACCCTTTCATCAGTAAAGATTGTGAGGGGACCAAACACCTCCTCTGTGAGATAAATCTCATTATCCAAGGCAGCAAGCCTTCTTTCTAACAGTTTTTTGCTGCCTGTCACCAAAGCATACAATCAATGAAGTACTGCTAAAAATCCTAAATGAGTTTTCCAAAAGTGCCTAAGTGTTTCAAAACTTACAAACTGGGTATTCCTACATGTATCTGACAAATTCTATTTGATTTAGGGGTTCTTTATCTGCATGAGAGAGCAAATCCCATCCCAAAGGTGAGGGTTTTTTTTGTAACATCTTTGTTTTCTTTTAATCTTCATGTCGAACTGGTGTCAAGGCAAGTAATAAGGAATTTTTAACTTAATTGTTCTGGAAAAGCAATTGTCACAAAAAGTAAGAAAAATGTATTTCAGCAATCAGTTGGCTCACATGGGAAATTCAGTTTATCTATTGCCTATCAACAAGGTCACTGGATACTGTGGTCTGTTGAGACAGATCTGGGATGATGTGGCACAGGAGACTGGAAGGACCTTAAAGAGGTCTGCTCTTTTCTTCACTAATTTCTATCAACTCAGGCAGAGAGAAACTGTTACAAGAACCTGATGAAGCAGAAGGAACTTTTCCAGAATAAATGTAGAGAACACACAGAAGAATGGGTGAGGAATACTGCTTTCACAATGTTTTCTGCTTTGCTGAATTATCTGCATTCACTTGGACTTTGCCTCTTAAGACGGTATCAGCTAAGTCGAAATCATCACAGAAAAGTGATATGAAGAAAGAGGAGGTGCAGTTCAGTAGGAGCAAACACAAAGTGGTACAATTTGGCAGGAGCAGGCAGGTACACAAATCCAGTGTGGAATAACTGGCAGAACAATTCTGTAGAAGCGGTTCTTTTGATCCCAGCCCATATACCCACCAGTACAAAGGACTAGCGAGAAGCTGGTGTGAAATTAAACTGTCATTTGGAGTGAATCAGCAGGTTCACATCCAACATGATATATCAACTCATCTCTCACTGAGCTGTGTCCAGTTTTGGGAGCTCACTGAGCTATGTCCATCTTTTGAGATGAAGATACAACTCAGAGAAGAGCTTGAGAAAAGACCTATGGACAGCAGGATCTATGAGAAAATGACAAACAAATCTAGGTCATCCAACCATAAAAAGAGAAGACTGAAGCTGCAAAATGAAAATTAATAAACTGTTTTTCATGTCCATGACGCAAATAATCCTCTGAAACAGCAACAGGGAAGGTTCAGGTTGGAAAAACCTTTCACCAGTCAAGATCACTAAAACAAAGGATATCTCTGCAAGTAAAATGTGATTCCAAGTATTTAAGGTACAGACAATCATTCTCTTTAATACTTTAATGATGTATAAAGCAAGCATGAAAATTGTTTCTAGCTTGAATTTTACTATTTTTACATTGGAAGCACTGTCTCATGCTATATTTCAACAAATTATTTGTACAGCTGTCAAGACAAGCATCTTTATGTGAGAATAATATTTTCAGTCTGGGACAATTTGTTTAAAGGATTAATTGGACTATAACAAGCCACGCTAAGAACAAAGCATGACTTACAATGTCTAAAATGTGCACCTGTCAAATATCATACACAAAGCACTCTAACTGTGCAATTTCATGTTCTTTGGGGTCTCATTCCTTTTATTACAACTGAGATGAGGTTAGCAGCCATCAGTGAAACTGAAACTCAACAGAATATATACTCAGAGCTCAGTGTTATATGGATAAACAGCTGCTTTTCTTGTTCTTATAGTTCCTTCAGAAATTTGTAAACTCAGATTATCTTTTCAGCACCCAAGAAGATAATGTTTATGTTTTAAACAATACCTTATCTGCTTGGAAAATTAAGTTCCAGGTTCCTTCTTATGTACTCATACACACCTGAGAATCGAGATACTGCTCTTACAAAGCAATAGTGAATAACTACAGGGGGTAGTTTCTCGTGGAAGGGACCCCACGCTGGAGCAGAGGAAGAGTGTGAGGAATTGTCCCCCTGAGGATGAAGGAGTAACAAAAAACGTGTGATGAACTGACCACAACCCCCATTCCCCATCCTCCTGTGCCACTCGGGTGGAAAAGGTAGAGAAAACTGGGAGTAAAGTTAAGCCTAGGAAGAAGGGAGGGGTGGGGGGAAGGTGTTTTAAGATTTGGGTTTGTTTCTCATTATCCCACTCTGATTTGATTGTTAATAAATGAAATTAAATTTCCTCAAGTCAGATCTGTTTTGCCTGTGAAAGTAATTGCTGAGTGATCTCCCTGTCCTTATCTTGACCCATGAGCCTTTCATCCTATTTTCTCTCCTCTGTCCAGCTGAGGCAGGGACATATGGAAAGGCTTTGGTGGGCATCTGGTATTCAGCCTGGGATAACCCACCACAGAGGTTGACTCACTTGGTCATGCAAAGTAATTGACAGCTAAGCACTTAATTCCTTGCTGAATAAATAGCTCAACAAAATCTTAGAAAAAAGACACTAGAAAGAGAGTGTCTGAGACGGCAGCTCTCAGCTGATGTGGCAGCAGCCTGGGTCCAGGTGAAGCACAAACCATCAGCTGGCCAGTTATGGAGGGAGATCATCAGATTGATTTGAGGCTTATGGGGCCAGGTCTCTAATTGATGTAAAGCTTGGTAACTTCTTCCTAACTAGCAGTGAAAAACTGAGTTCTGACAAAAAAGCATGTAAGCATCTGGTGTTTGAATAACCAGGTGTGCTCAGCTATTTGCTGTTGATCACTGTCAGCACTACAGAAGAGACTCACATGGAAGATGGGAGTTGGTGATCCCGGTGGTGTCTTTACCAGAGCATGGTAAATAATCTGCTGAAAAGACTTTCGGCAGTCACCTGAAATGGTTGGTTGTGAGTGGCTGGTTGTTCAGATACAACACGGAGCAGACCAAACGTTGTTAGTATAAGCATATGAAAGCAATCTGCTGTTCCCTGACCTTGGCATCATGTGTCCTCTGTTATGCAAAGGCAGTGGAAAATTGGTTTATACCGTGACTTCTTACACGTTACAATGGGTAATGATGGGGGCATTGCTGTAAGGGCACAGAGCTACTACTATAGCTGAGAGAAGGGATCTCTGAAAATGTTTTGTCTAGAAGCAAATGGAGTCACGATGACTGAAGTAACTTTCAAATTCATTTCAGTCCTTGTAAAGTGTTTTTGTTGGGAAGAAAAAAAATCATAGTTGTATTTTATCATTTCAAAATGTTGAAGCATTTCTAATAATTCAAAAAAAGGTTATATTCCACTGTTGAAAATGTAAATCTATTTCTTCATAACCCCTGAGCTTCATAAATGTTTTGAAAACAACTTCTTTGACTTCACTTCAGTTAATCTCTCTGAGCGTGTTTGCTCTTTAACGCAAACAATAAATCACAAAATAACTTACTCATCTATACTTAATAAGTAGAGCAAACAGTACATCTGGAAACACAGTAGAGCAGAGCCAGAGAGTGGTTGTTGTTAGAATTAGGATGAGTCAGTCGCAAAAGAAGCAAGAAATGACATTATGATGCTTTCTTTTGTCTTCTATTGGGCCTGCACTAAATTAGACCAGTTCAGAAACTGGCGCATTGATTTTCATTCCGGTATGAGAAAGGAATGAAGCTCATGTCTCTTCATTCATTAGCTTGTTCAACCTAAGTAACTCTTAGAAGCTTTAATGAGCTTCAAATACATTTGACAGAAAGATTAGCAGTCTCAAATACATTAAGGCTGACAAATATTAAAACAAGTGGATACAAAAAGGACAGATTTCTGAAGTAATGGGTGCATCTGGAGCTGAGTACGTTTTTAACAAGGATACCAGAAAGCCCATGCAGGAAATACATAGGGGAGAAACATAAATCAGAATTTGTGCCTTGTTAGACACCAGAGAATTTAACTAAAAGACGCAATTCTGCAAAAAATCAGCTACTTCATTTCTGCTGTTCAAAGAACTGCTCAATGATTTCATAGGTGTATATTGGATAAATACAATGAGACATGCAGTCTTAAGGATAATGCAGTAACTTATCCATATGAAACAGCTAATTAAAAAAACCCAGAGTGATAACAAACAAACAGAGGAACAAAGCACTTATGTTATTAATTAGAGATAAGTAAATAGGTCTGAATACAATAAAATCTGCTCAAGCACTAATCCTGTGAGATAAAGCTGAACAAATGTACAAATGTTTCATTCCTGGAGATTTGATTTGGTTTTATTTTATTCTTTTATTGATTAGAATGCAGAGGTGAAAAAAATGGTAAGTTTGCTCCTTTTGAGGTTCTTTCATTTCTGATATAATTGTATTGTGAATGAGCACTGAAAATGTAGCTAACAACTGAAAAAAGCTTTAATTCACAACACCACAGCTATATTAATGTCCTTTAACCCAAGGAAATATCTCTATTAGGAGATACACAAGACCACATTTTTCAGATGTATTAGACATATTTCTATGTATTATTATGGAATTAATAATTATGAGTTAAAGTATCATTTTACAAGACTTTAAAAGCATACTTTTGTTAATGGATAGCATGGTGTGAAAGCTCCTTCCTTCTGTTACCCTTGCTCATTCATCTTTCTCTATAAGTCCATCTCCGGCTGTCTATGGCACAACACACACCTTTCCCCGCAGTGTTCCTCCTTGCCCTTAATTCTAAAGGTCTGTTACATTTTGTGGACATTTTTCATAACCATCTAAACAGGGAAGATCATAGGCTTCACTGTCAAAGACAGGTTCACAGCAGTGTGCGCCAAGCCAGAGATCTGCTTCCTCGGCTCCGGCTGCTCTCAGCATGGCAGGACAGAGCAGGGAAGGAAGAAGTCTGTCACGTTCCCCCCTGCGATGTGACATAGTCAAAGCTGTAACAGACACATGGGGTTGTTACCTATTCAGTTGCAAAGCTTAAGACAGTGAGAACAGTGGGAAAAAAATACCTGCTGGGTTGACTTCATCATAGTGTCAACCCCTGTGGAGGTTTAGCTGATTATAGTGCTCTACCTTTTATTTTTCCAAAGTGATCAGTAACACAGTGGGGTGGTAGTGGCTCAGGTGTAGCTTCCTCTTAGCCTGTTAACAGAGAAGATAAGTACATGGCAATACAACATTTTAAATTGGACAGAAAGTGAAGTAGGCCTGTATGATCAGTGCTCAGTCACTGAAATGAATGAGTGGCACTGCAGTCCCTAGCAGCCGTTTCAGTAATTTTGTAGTGTATGTAGATTTAAGAGTTCAGTGGAGCTGCTTTTCATTGGTCTCTTGTAAACTTTTGGTTTTATCTTTCAGATGAACGGCCAGACCCAGACGTCATGTGTTAGTAATGAGTTGTTACCAGAAAAAATTCATGTTAGCACCACAGGCTAAAATCAACTCTCCATAAATACCAGCTAAGCTGTAACAGGGAAACATTGGCTCTGCCTCTGCTGCTGCTTCATATTTGCATAGCGTGGATGTATGATGAACCAGATATGTATGATAGGTCATGAGGGGATCTAAACAGCAGTTTCTGTTATTTGCCAATAACATGGGAGAATAAATGGCTTTATTGAGGAAAATCAAGAAGATGTTGGGAATGTATAACATAACACCAAAGGGATGCTTTGCACTGCAGCTTTTTACTTCTCACATGGAGTCTAAGAGGGTTATTACTGTTCCTGATGACAGGGAGAATAGCGGGAGTAGAATAAAACAAGGAAGCAGGAGACAAGAAACAGTGAGCAAGGACATGGGTGTCAGTGAGAAAGGCTATTATAGTCTGAAAGAAGCGTAAATCCCATGCCTGTAGACCTGGCTGAGCAGCAGCATCCCACAGATCTCTGTCAGAGCAGCTGTACAGGCACAGCTGGCAACGTGCAACCCTGGGGTGTGCTGAGCACCCAGAGGTGCAGCCCAGCAGCACCTATCCCTGTGCATTGGCTTACCCAGAGACACTGTCAGCCTGACATCACCAACTACGGTGGCTTTAAGAGACAGCCTGGGTGTTCGCTGGGACCCTCACTGCCTTCTGTGGAAGCATTTGCACTGCAGCAGAAGGGAATAGTTATTAACCACCAAGGAAACCTGAGAGGCAAAAATCTGAGGGATAAGAAGCAAGGAAGGAAATATGCACCATTCAGTGATTTTTTGTTTGTCCTTTGATAACTTCTGTGGGACGGAAACTGTACATTGTGGTTATCCATGAGACTGCGCGTATTTTCAGAGTGTATCAGCCTGAAGATCTGCTGTTCCTCTGGGAGGATACTTGTAGGCTTGTCATGACCAAAGATTTCTCGCTGTTCATTGAGCTAAGTGTGTAGAGCACACTCCTCTGGTTCAGCTCCCTTGTAGACTAAATCCTCTATTGAATCTATTTGTTGTGCTCTTACAGTGTTCTTAAAAATATGCATTAAAGATAGGGGATTTGTAGGCCACCTCACATTTTAATTTAGACGGTCGACATGCTCACAACTTTGGTGAACTGTTTGGACTGAAAACGATCAAGCAACATGACAGAGCTTCTGTTATGGATCATACATACACTCGGGAAGGTAGACAGGCATTAGGAGTCCACTTTCAGTTAATAGGTTTTTTAAAAATCAAGAAAAAAGTAATGACATCAGCTGTTCTAAGCTTTGTATTTCATTTGCTCTGGCCAAATAGCCAAGCAGGCAGAGGAGGCAGGATGACAAAAAACTGATCAAAGTTGCAAATCCTCCTGGTTAGACACAAATGCCATGTGACTCTGGCACCTCCTTGCATAATAAATCCAGCTGGTGGCCTGTTCTTCTCTGTAAGCACTTTGAGATCTCAGAAGCCAGGTGTCCTCCAAGAGCTGAGACTTGCAGACATCATTAGGGGAAAAGTATGTGGGAGCCACTGCAGGAAAAGAAATGGAGAATCAAGTTCATGTGCTGTCCCCAAGCTCCTAATGGGAGAGTGCAGAGGCAACAGAGCCAGGCTACTCTCAGAAGTGCACAGTGATGGGAAGAGAGGCAACATACAAATCAGAGCATGGAAAACTGGATGTAAGAAAAAAACCCTTTCTGCCATGAGGGCAGTAAAAATTCTGGAGACTCCATCCTTGGATAGGAGGAGGCTCTGAGCAGCCTGATCCATCCGTGAATGTTTTTCACAGGAGGTTGGACTAGTTCATCTCCAGAGGTGCCTTCTCAACTGCCTGCTTCTGTGACATGAAATGGGGATGTTGGAAAAGGCTCTGCTGCACTGCTACTCAGAGCACAGACTCACAGACTGGGTGGCTGTGCCAGGACCTACGTTTGGATGCAGGGCAGATCTGAGCAGAGTCTGGTGAGGGATCACACCCCAGTGCAGGTGCACTGTGAAGCCAGAACACAGTAAATCAGAACAAGCAAGGATACCAAGTTTAGTATTTCTTACATGTCTTTGTCATGTGGATAAAATTCTGGAGTTTTGTCAAACCCTTATTATTTTTCATGTAATTGCAGAGAAACAGTGAGTCATAACTAGGTGACAAGGTTGGGCCATTTTTTGAAAACCATGTGCTACCTTAGCAAGTCAGTCAAGTGACACTCTCGTTCCCACACATGCGGAAGATGCAAGTCATGGAAAATGACATTCAACTTGACAAGGAAAAGCTACTTTTACCTAACACAGAACATAACATGTGAAATATAGTTCATACAAACAAGCAGTTCAGAACCCCGAGACTTAACAAACAAAAAATACCATCTCAGAATAAGCACTGCTATAAGAAGGTAAGAATTTGTGGCTACAGGCCTCAATGGCCACTGCTTGATCAGGCAGTGTGTGAGATGAAGCAGTAGCAAAGATGCAGAGGTGGTGCGTGAGTTGGGCATATTTTTCTTCATTTAACACTTCAAGAAACAGACCTATTTTAGCCAATTCCAAACAGCTCTTGTGAACCTTATTGTCACTTTGCACTCACAAGGCTGGACGGCACAAAGACACAAGCCCATAACAGACTAAAATAGTAATTTTTTTTCAGTTGCTACATGTTCAGTTTTTCAGTCACCCTGTTATTTGCCATGGCCATTTTCAGCCATAGAAGTTGTTTGTCCAAGATAGTCTTCCTTTGCATTTCACAGCATTGCTAGGGCCATTAAGGAAATATATATAGTCCTTTAATTCACTAGAGTAATTTTGGATTAAGTCAGCTCATACAGGTGGTAGGAAACCTTGGAAAACTTTCACAAGACCTAGCACTGCACAGGAGTTTGAGGAGATGTGGTGTATGTACCTTTTGTTGAAATAGTGGCCAGGAGAAGGGTCACACAGTTATGTGGAGGGAACAGCACCAAAGCACATGGACCACAACAACATAAAATATAGACTGAATGTAAAACAATATCAAATGAATATCAAGTGTCCTGAAGCTCCATATATTTAAAATTAAGTTTTTAAATTAGGCTGGTTGAACATATATATATATATTCAACAGGATCAGTACTATGATGCATGTTGCAATGAAGGCATACTAAGTCAGACTTAACAACATACTGAGGCATGTGGTTCTTTAATTCAATGTCATGCAGATGCCTTTGTGTGCCGGGGAGGTAAGTCTTCATTTTTAAGCTGCTTGTGAAGAACTAAAGAGGCAGGAAGCCTCTGTTCTTGCAATTAAATCTGAAAAAGGTACAGTTACCATAGCAACAGGCACTTTATGAACTGTTTCAATACAAATAACCTGTTTGGCTGTGATATATGTATCAGAAAATGTCTGGGAACAGGATGAATTCAGAACAGATGGATGGGCATTCACAATATGCAGTGAATAGACTGCTTCTGTGTGTCTGTGTGAGCCCATGCTGTGCGTCATTCGGCAATCATCATTGTCTGATGCCTTATAATTAGGCATAGGTATGCTAACTGTTTAAAAAGCAAAACATAACACGTACTCCATCAGATCAAATGGATCACATTTTAAATCCATCCACTGCTCATATATTTCTGGGGCAATTACAGCAATTCTTAGTTCTGTAGGAAGGACTTTTAGTTGGAAAAATTAGCACTAGAGGTTATTAACTGTAAAATATCCTAGGAAACCAACACTTAAAAATAAAGCCCTATTTAAAAAAAAAAATTCTGCTTGACTGGCTTGCCAAAAGAAGGGTGGCAAGCTAATTCTATGATGCAACCTGAAGCTTGAACCTTATAGTCTGTGGATGGAAACCACCATCTGAAGGTGACAGCAGATCTCAATGAGTGTTCCCAATGCAGCAAGCTGTACAGGTACATTTCTTGTTGAGCATCCCAGCTCTGAAACCACGCTTTTCAGTTATGATCTTTTCTATGATGGTAATTTTTATGTGTACTGAGTAATGGGAGAAATGTATTTTGAATCGTATGTCATTTCAGAGCTTCACTGCACAGTTGAGGTGACAAGAAGTGAGCACGCAGCCACAGACCTTTGGGTAGAAAAGTACCCTTTCAGTCCTACTTTGTGATGTTTACTCTTGATAAAGTAAGAAAATAGTGACATTTCTGAAAACAGACTGCTGGATGGCATCCATTGGTTTGAGAGCTCTAATATGGTTCTTAATTATTTCGATTAGTTTTATATCATGCCAGAGGAATATCTTTCTTTCAAAATGAATGCCTGCTTAGCTTTACCTGAGAGGGCTCACATCCCCCAGCCCTCTTGTCATGGCAGTTTGAAGTTTGGAGGTGGCCACGTGTCCCGCAGGGGCAGGCCTGGGCACTTCTGCACACTGTGTCTCTGCTGGAAGGTGCAAATTCCCACCAAGACCAGGTGAGGACACTGGGCTTCAGGATGGCAGCATGGCAAAGACCACCTTGCTTCTCCTCTCCCTGTTCTTGCTCCTCAGGGTCTCACAGTCTGCCAGGCTCTTGAAACAGCACTGAAATAAATGAAATGGTTTGTCATTTCTATCACTGCTACATCTTTGGGTTTACTTCTACAGTAAATGTTAAGTGGGCTTTTAAGAGCTTTTACTCTGAATGAAGGGGCATCACCATAAATAGATTGCAAAGTGTCAATGTAATGGCGCTATGAGACTAAAAAGACAGGAAAAAAAGGACTAGATCCCCTGACAACAGGTGATAAAATCATAATTTTTCACAGTAGGGCCATTATGACGCATCCTGTTTCATATGAACAGCTCTCCACTGTGAAGCACACAGTTGTAGCTAGCCAGCCTCTCAGTGTGCAGGGATCCAGTCAATGGATGAGCATATTTAGAAACTTGGAAAATTGACTGGTGCCACAATTACCACACTCCTTTTTTTACTTCTCTCCAAAATTATTCCAACAACTCCAGTCAATGTCCCAATTTTTTCCAAGAATCCTGTCAAAAACTTGGTATAAAGTCTCAAAAGTTGTGCTGAGAGTGTGCACAGCCTGTTGTTTTTACAGACTTTAAAGACCTTGCTTTATAATTGGCTATTTTTTATTCTTCTTTTCACTTACGATCTTGTTTCTACACAAACTGGAACCAAAAATGCAAAGTAAAAAGGAGTTTTCACCATCGATTCCACCAGACATTGGATCAGCACCTGACTGTGTAAAGAGACTAAAGAAAAAGTTCCTATCCTATACTCAAAGCATCAGAAATATATTCTTTCTGGCTGAACTGCACTTAAACATATCATTCTTGTAAACTGGCCTCTGCTATTGCCACTGCAGTAATACGCAGTTACAATTTACTTCCCTGTATTTTGCTCCCTGACAGCCATAAATAACCTCAGAACATTTTGTCAAAGATCTTCTCTAGGAGTTCAAATCCCATCCAGTTTGAGCACTGGAAAACACACTGACTAGGAAAACTGACTGTCATGAAGGTAGAAACAAGGAATTAATGTACGCTGCTTTTTGTGCAGCAACAATGATTATGCGTGGGTGCTCTTTTAAAATGAATTGTTGTCCTGAGCTTTTTGCTTTTTGCACAGTGAACTCCCTCCAAGAAAGGCCAAAAAATCTCCTTGACAACACAGCATTAATGGTTAGATCATTTTATCACAGCTAAAACAATGTTAAATAGTGAAATACATACAGCTAAGGCCCATCGAAGTTGTGTGGCTTTTCTGAGTATCTGCAACCCATTGAAACACATGTCCTCTGCAATTTGTATGGACAGGAAGGCAGCAGCTTTCTGAAGCTTTAATCTTGCTTTATGAAGCAGCTTCACAGCGGCAGACCCACCAAATCTGGGGAACTCTGAGGCAGAATGTTCAAGGCTAAGACAGAAATGGGTGTGAACAGAGGTACAATAGTTTTAGGCATCACTTCTTTCATCTTTCAAAAATAAAGGTGCAGTAGCTATCGGTCAGACTTCCCCTCTCCTTGGTGATGGTGGTGCAGATGAAGAACTTCCCTCTCACCCCTGCAGAGCTGGGAAGCTCTCCTCGCTCACAAAGGCTGAGGCGGTTTGGAAAAGGTGCTGTCTCTCTCAGGCAGTGTCAATAAGTTTTTCAAGCCCCTGGGCAAAAGAAACAGCAGTTTTTCTGTGCATCAGCATTTCATGATGTTTGAAGTTACAGCAAAAACTGGAAGAATTCCTGTTTATCTGGTGTTTGAACACCAGTCAAACAGCAGATAAAAATCTATGGAAGCTACCAAAAGGATTCAAAACCCCAGGATTAAAGTTGTTAAAATAAAGTTGCAGCTCTGTGTGTATGTTCAACTGGGCACAGAGACGCCGGGCCATGACTGTTTGAAAAGCTGCACAGAGCTGGAGCAGAGCCGACAAATTTCACACATTGAAATTCTGTGAATCTTTAGCTTTGCTGGGAGTGTGTAGCAATGAAGTAACGAAGGGCTTGGGCTTTTTTCATTGTCACATCTTCTTGTATTATTTATTTCATTAGAGCTGGTCCAGAATTGCTCCAAAATATGGTAAGCTTGCGGAGAATAGGCAGGCAGGCACTGTGAAGGCTTTGTCAAGTAGTGTGTGTGTGGGTTCCTTTCAGCAGCTGTAGTCTTTCAAGAGCCCTTGCCCTAAAGCACAGTCAATTCCCTGAGATCAATCTCAGTAGTAAAGGCAAGGGGACTTAACAGGTCCTGGCACAGGAGCACTTCCATGAGTCCTAACTCAGAACTGCGAATACCATCGCTTGCATGGAAAAAGGGATAAAACAGGATGAAATTCTCCCAGCAGGTAATGGCTGCACCAAAGAGATTTCAAGAATGCTCTAGAAATTGCCCCATGGCATGTCTGAGATCCTTGTGTAGACTATAGCTTTATTTTACTGATGAGAACAAGCTTATTAATCATAGTAGACTCAAAACTTATTTTGCAAGCCAGTTACAGTACACATATCATTAACTTTACAGAATAAATGATCTGAGGAGGGTAATTTCAGACAGAAGTGATCAAATTGTTTCAGAGGAGTTTTGACTGCTAGTAAAAAATCCTCAGCAAAGTCTATTTCATGCTGCTTACCATGCAACAATAAGTGGATTAGGATAATGTTTTGTTTGGATACAAAATGGAAGTATTAGAATAAATTGAAAGTAATTCCAGAGAAGTCTCCAGAATATCATTTGCAGGTTTTTCTCTTGTTCATCTGCATCAACATATCTTACCCAGGAAATGCAGGTACTTGTGATTCCCCCAAAGCAAATAAGGAAAAGACAAAAATCAGAGTCAAGGCAAAGTGAAGGTTCTACAGCAGATGCCCTTCACAGCTTCGCATTGAAGATTTTAGTCCAAAAATGGAGGAGAGAAAAGAAGCAGAGTTGTTGAATGGACAACAGGTCCCACGTAAAGGCAAAAAAACCCCCCAGAAACAAAACAGAGTTTCAGACTATTATAGGAAAGAAAAAGTTCTGAAAAGGAAGATAGCCCTGGAGTCAAATTCAAGAGCTATACAATTATAGGAAAGGAAAACGGAAATATTTTATCAGCCTCAAGTCAATGAAGATATTACTGCGCAGAATGAGTCACAGCTGAAGAGATGCCCTTCTAAAATGCCTTTACTTTTACTGCAGAAGCACAGCCTGCCAGAAAAAGAAGAAACCTGTGAAAATGTAATTGGTAGCTGTTATGACTTTTTGCTCTGTATTAAAGGTGTTTGGAAACTCTTCAGCGGTATTTCCATCAGTCAAAAAAAAGGTTGTATCTTCTAAACAAAAAAAATATGTGAAAATGTATTGGAAGAGAGTGGTTAGGGGTTGTGTTGGAGACCTGGACTCAGCTCCTCGCAAAGTCTTGAATTTCTCCAGATGCCCTTTCTTCAGGTGGGTTGCAGCAGTTTGTACTAAAATAAAGCCCCAGGGAGACTGCCCCACCAGCTTTCTGCTTACTGCCTCTTCTTGGCTCACTAATTTTAACACTAGATCCTGCTGTTTCCCTAAAATCTGAGGATTTTAGTCCTTGTGCTGTTTGACTTTGAGGAGAAGCAGGTCTTGCTTTCAGCAGTCCACTTGTGTGGTGAAATGGAAGATACAAGAGGTATCTCTAAAATTTTACCTGGAGATAAACATTATTTTTCATGTAGTTCTATCATGTACAACTCCTTGAAAACGGGAAATAGCTGCTTCTTGCTTTACTGGAAGCTGTCATTTCTACATTCAAACCTAACGGTATTTAGCTGTCACCAGCTATTGATGAAATACATTGATCCTGATCTCATAAATATCAGGAGACCTTTATGTAGAGTCAGTGCTGACAGTTCTTAGTTTGTTATTTTCCTAAAACAGAATAAAGGTCGTTCTGGCTAAAAGCACAACAATATCAGATTTCTTGTTTGTGTATCCATAAACCTCAGATAAATAACATATCTCTCAAATAAAAATGTGAATGACACAAAATCTTCAAAGGAGAGTAAGGAATAATGCATGATTTTCAGCTACTGTAGATGTTTTTCTACATGACGTGTCAGCTTGATGTGAGAAATGAAGCAACCCCTTGTGGAAAACAGAACAGCTTTACACATAGGTTCTGAACTCTGATTTCCTCCAGGGAGGAAATGTCTTGTGGAAAATTTGAAATTTACTCAAATACTGTGAGAGAGATCTCTTCCTGTGTTTTTTAGACAACTGAACTAAAGTATTTATTTTTAAATTGTACTGCGTTTAAAAAGTCACATGTAGGAGAAGTTTGAAAGAAATGGAAAGAATATTTCCTTCGCAACAGTTCCTTTAACAAGGGAAATCATTCATGCTATGTGAGCAGAAGTTAGCAAAGGGATTCAGTCTTTGTAGCTGTTAAGGCATTGTTACCTTTGTAACTTCATATTTTCCTGAAATAATAGTACAGATCAATGTATTTCAGGAAAATGAAAACTGTTTGTTTTTCAATATTTTTTAAAGAAATTATGTGTTTGATTCCTCCTCCACTCCTACCTACATCCTTTTCTCCAAGAATTATAAAACAAACAAGTATAGAATAGAATTGTTTGGGTTGGAAGGGACCTTTAAAATCCAACCCTCCTGCAGTGAGCAGGGACATCTTTCACCAGATCAGGTTGCTCAGAGTCCTACCCAATCTGACCATGAATGTTTCCAGGGATGGGTCATTTGCCACCTCTCTGGGCAACCTGTGCCAGAGTTTCACCATCCTCATGGTAAAAAATTGCTTCCTTATATCTTAGCCTTCTCTCATAGGCTGGATCAGGCTCCAGCCCCCTGATCATCTTCATGGCCCTCCTCTGGACCCACTACAATAGGTCCATGTCTTTCCTGTGCTGAGGGCTCCAGAGCTGGACATTGTACTCCAGGTGAGGTCTCACCAGGGCAGAGTAGAGAGGCAGAACCACCTCCCTCGATCTGCTGGCCACACTTCTTGTGATGCAGCCCAGGATGCAGTTAGCCTTTCTGGGCTGCAGCGCACATTGTTGACTCATGTCCAGTTTTCCATCCACAGCAATAGCCCTTCTAGATATATTTACCTTCTATTTATTTCTTTTTTTCCCTCCATACCTCTACACATTTCTTCCTTTGTTTTTATACAGTTAAGCTATTTTGATTTACATTGACTTTATCCTATTGGAAAATATTCCCTCCAAATACACTTAAACTTCAGATTCGTGTTTGGGTGTTTCATGTTGAATTAAGCTATAATGTAATACATGATTAATCATACCAGATCAGACCATTATGAGAAGAAATATGTCCACCTGTTTCTTTCTAATTTTCCAGCTGCTGGCTCCATCTGATCCTCTTTAATTCTCTGTGCAGGAAAGGGGAAAAACAATGAACAACTATTCCTTTCTCTCTTGCCTTCAGTTGACCATTTGATAGGCCTTCAGCATCCCACTTCAACTGTCTTTTTTCATCTTGGAATATATTAGTCTATTTAATAGTTCCCTGTACCTTACATCCATCTTTCAGCTGTTCTCTAGCCTTTTTGATTTACCTCCTCCTTTTTGAGATCAAATCATCAGGATTGTGCATAGTCTTCAAAGTGGGTGTACACATTAAATTTACATAGTGGTAGAATGACAATTAACTGTTCCTAACCACTGAAACTAAACATGAAATTATCTACTATAATTCCCAAATCTCTCTCATGAATATGAGTAGCCAGTTCAGAGACTTCCATGCTGTGTGCAGAGTCAGTGTTCCTCTCACACTCGTCACTTCACATTCATAATCAGAAGTCAACATTGACTTTCATCTGACATTTTTTTCAGTACTGTGGGTTCCTTATGCAACTTGTCTCAGTCAGCCTTTGTTTTATTTCACAAAATAGTTCAGAATTGTCAGCAAACTATACCACCTTATTCTTACCCTTTTCTAAACTTACGATCAATACATTAATCAGCACATATCGCTGGGGAATCCTGGTAGTGACTTCCCTACTTAAACTGACCATTTATTCCTGTCTTTTAACTCATTCTGCATTCATGAGAAGACATTCTCTCCTACCCCAGGGCAGCTCCCTTGCATCCTGAATGTCACTCTGCACAAAGCTTGTGATTCAGGGTTGGGAGTTCCAGGTATTATTTCCAGCCCTGTGATCTTAGGCAGTCTACAAACCATTACGATTGTGCTTAGCTGCATGCCCCTATCTTGTCCTATGTAGGCAGAGTACTGTTCTGATGAAGAGAAAGAGAAACAAAACATGTAAAAGCCTGGGAGAATGAGTCCCTGGTACATAAACATTTCACCCTCAGCTGGTTTTGATGTTTTTGCTCTGAATCTGGCTGCTGCCTATTGCTTTTGGTTTGTGACTCATCATCAAAGTCTCATGGCAAACTTTCTGCTCCCTGATGAGGTGACAGAAATTGAGCAAACAGCAGAAGTGGAGTAAGAGGTGCTAGAAATCACCACTCATTTTCTCTTTGTAAGAACCTTTACACAGACCATAAGTAAGTGAGTAACCATAAGATTTTTTTTGCAGTGCATGAATATGTCATTGTTCAAAGGAATCACATGCATGGATGTTTAGGGAAATCAAAGACAAAGTTCGTGATGGATACTTTATGCAGATGCACAGTTTCTGGTTTTATGTTGTTTTGTTTTGCTTTCGGAGGGCAGATTTTTCAGTTCTAAGCATGAGAGTGAATAACTGAGAC